>NW_018221448.1:51129-52099 GCF_001263595.1 Phalaenopsis equestris
GATCATTCTATCGGGGACGATGACGGGGAGCTGTTGGATCAAGCGTGTATCAAATTGATGGAGGAGATCGAGGCGGACAACGCTCCGGGACATAAACCGCGGGCCGAGTCTGCAGTTATATGGACGGCGGCATCCAACCAGAGCGTGCCACGCATGCCTTCGGAGATGCCTAGGATCTAGTCAGCACACACTATTTAAATAGATTAAATAGGGTTTTTTCCTATTTATTTAAATACCCCTAACTTAGAAAATTCATAACTTTGTGTAGAAAAATCAAAAAAATAAAATAAAAATTTCCTCTTGCTCAGTCCTCTTGCTCAGTGAACTCTTGCTCAGTGAATAGAGGAGAACAATGTGAAATAAATTTCAAGTCCATTTGATTCATATTTTATTTCTAATTAATTAAACACTAATTTAAATTATTTGATTCTCCATGCATATCGACACATCACCTTGGCTTGAAATTTTGGCATATTATAGCCTCTATCATGTAAAACATCCTCTGATTTTTCCAAAGTCAGAGGAGGTTCCGAGACAGAGATCCATTTTTTTTTAGATGTCCCTACACAGAGATACATCTTTTTCAAGTTATTCCACATTATTTCTTTAAAATAGTCATGGAAATTAGCATACTGATTAGAAAATCCTAAGAAAATTTTGGAAGGTCCACAATAACCAGAGAAGCTTTTGGAAATAATTTCATGAAGTTAAACATGATAATGGAAAGGATGGCACATATGTTTTATCAATTTAATTTAATTTTTAAACCCTATTGGAAAATACAAACATTTAAATGACTTGGTTTTTTATCTCCACCATGGTTCCTGATCTAGAGAACTTACCATAAAAATTTCAAATTATTTTGAGTTCATTTGATAACTTAAGTTGATTTTTAAAGATAAACATTACTTTTGGCATTTAAATGATTTTTAAAATCAAAATAAAACTCAAATCAAAATAAAACTCAAAA
>NW_018221448.1:52124-53921 GCF_001263595.1 Phalaenopsis equestris
TTTTTTGAGTTCTCTGTGATCAGGGGTATTTTTTTAAAATAAAATAATATTTAGAATAAAAACTTGATTTTTAAACTATTTTAAATATTTAAATAATTAAAAATCCCTAAACATCACAAAAATAATAAAACTCATGAGAATGTTCTAAATTGCTTCCTAAGCACTTAGGAACAATTAAAATATTTTTTCTGGTTTTCTAAATAAAGACATTGAATTTTGAAGCTTAAAATAACTTTTAAAGGCTAAAAAAATGGATTTCCACTAAAATAATTCCAATAAATCAAATAAAATTTAGAAAAAATATAAAATCTTCTTCTCTGAGTTCTTTGACCTGAGAGAGACTTTTCAAAAATACAAAACTTAATTTTCCCCATTTAAAATATTTTATATTTAATAAATACCCCATAAATTAAAATAATTCTTAAAATTCAAATAAATTCCAAAAAATCATGAAATTTGGTCCAAAGGCTTATCTGGTTTAAGAATACTTCCAATAAAAAATTCAAGGGATTAGGATTTACCTTGGTCAAGTTAGGAATTTTCTTTAGAAAATCCTACTTTTGCATGAAAATAATTGTATAAATTGAATTAATAATTATATAAATTAAATCAAATTTTTAAAGATCACATTTTCTCCTTTGATGTCTCAATTGACCCATGAATCAGGTAGATAAAAATTCTAAAGTCATTTGAATTGAATTTGACAAATTATGAAGTGATAGAGCCGTAGGGGCAAATGTGTAATTTTGGAAAATTAGCCTTAATTAACATTTAGGCTTAATTTAAGGAGGGAAATAGGTAATCTCTGATCTTAATCAATTTATTTGATATTTGAAACACAAGGAACCAATCTCACTTTCTTAATTGAAAAAGATAAGTTAATAAATTTCTAAATTATTAAAATTTGGTAGTTTATTAAAATAAAATGAACATAGAACTTAGGGGAATGATTTTGGGTGTAAATAACTCATCAATTTACTACCCCTATTTTGATGTTCAAATAAGATTCAAATCACGAATCATGATCACCTTAAGCTTAACCTTTTCAAAGCTAATTAACACACTCACCTAGGTCTTAAGGGCTTAGTAGTGACTTAGGCTAAATAAAGTTTCATTTAAATAAGGGTTAGAAAAGTAAATATCATTGACAATTAAAACATCTTTCTAACACTACAAGCCCAATTAAGGTTAAAATTTGGTTAAGTGTTCCAACAACACTAACTTTCCTCTTTAAAGGTCTTTACCCACATAATTCTTAAATTGAATCACAAGTGATAATTACCCTATTCTTAAGGATAATTGAAACATAAATGTTCAGGCTATTTATAGGACGAATTTTTAAGCAACATAATAATTTTAAAAGAACTCGGGATTTTTCACCAGGCGGCAAGAGAGTAGCATGAATCTGCTTCTTTCTCTATATTTGTTGGATACCTTGGAGATCTACTTAACTTAATATGTTTTGCTTGACAACATCATCCTTAACTAAACTCCTAAGGACTCACCAAAATATAACATAGAGCTAGGAAAATTACCAAAATTTTACTTCCCTGTTTCATATAAACTGCCTTAACATGCCTTTTGAGTTTCAGGTGGTGGAATGAGAAGACTCGCCAGGAACGCTTTTACAGTTTTCAACATTATCTTTCTTGTACTTTCATACTGTACTTTCATACCTGCAAATTTGCATGTTAAACAATGATGTCACCCTGCATGAAAACTAAAACTATCAGGATAGCCACAAAACCAAAACCAAAACCAAAACCAAAACAAAAATCAACCAAGATAAAATTCACC
>NW_018221448.1:54630-57337 GCF_001263595.1 Phalaenopsis equestris
AACATTAGGATAGCTTGGGAAGTCACCGGGGTTCTACTCTGGATCCATGACATCCCCTAGTTCTTCTCCCTTTGGACTCTACAACAAAATATTCCAAATTTGAACCAATCCCCTTTCACACCTCTACGTCTGATCTCATTGAAAATTCCTACCCTTTTAAACTCCTTGAAGATAATATTTCCTGATTTTTATCGAGAGTCTTCTTAGGTGACTTTGGTCATTTAAGATGTAATTAACTATAGGGGCTTGCTCTTATAGGAAGCATGCCCGTACCCAGCTTCATATAATCCCTATTTAATTCTTTGTATTAAATAGGGGAACTTCTCGGCAAATACAAAAGTTTTGCAGACCAAACGGATGTCATATATTCCTTAGTTTATTTTATCGAGCCTCATCCTCAAGTCTTGGGTTTATCCTTCGGGATAGATACAGGATTAGAGGTACAGTGCTCTTTCATTTAAACTATGAAAAATATCGGGTCAATTTGATTTCATATTTTTTTCTAAAACTAAATATATCTTCTGAAGCGGGTGACGGTATTTCGATTCTGGTGACTGATAACTTCTTACGGGCAACCCCACCAACCAAAAATAGCACCGAGAGTCATGCTTTCGTTTTAAGAGGGAATGACACACGTCCCTTCTTTCATAATGGTGTCATAATGACTCTTAACTATGGTTAGAATCATGGTTAATGGGATGGATAAGGTGCCAACTATTTTATGATGGGTGTAATGAGTCATAAGTGACTCATTGATGGCTTTCCATTAATTAGATTTATTTTTGAAAATCAAGTATGGGTTTTTTATGTCACATATGATGCCATTTAAATTAGGGTTAAATTTTATAAATCCATTTTTGATTAATTATGTAACTATTCAAAAATAGAGGAAATTATAATATTAACCCATAAGTTGGTTAAAATGATTTTGGGTGTTGACCATTTGACCAATTTTGTTAATTTGGTTCAAAATTGAATATTTTGACCAAATTTGACCATTGTTGACCAGAGTTGACCAATGTGAGTTACCTAACCTTGTCATGGTTAGGTTAATCATAAGTCTATGGGCTTTGATTATGTGTCTTGGTTTAGTCAAATTATCCAAATCTGACCTCTTAAATTATTGAGTTGACTTTTGGGTCAATGTGATAAATATTAGGTCATATATTGATCATTTTGACCAAATTTGATTTATTTGGTCAAGGGTTGACCAATATAGTCCATGTGGTGGTCATCGAATCATAGATTGACCATTTTGACCAATTTTAACTATTTAGGTCAAGGTTGATGAACCCGATTTTTACATAGAAGGATTTATGAAGTTGACACCACTACAGCGCAAAAAACTCGACCCTTTTATGAAAAGCAAGTTATGTAAAATTTATAAAATTTTATGCAGTTAATAATTGGATTCTATGTAAGTATACATATCATTATCAAGTAATAAAGGACTTTATATTTAAGCCCCAAATATCGATCCCACAGGGAAGGTGTAAATTAGAGGTGTAAATTAGCAATGATAAGTTTTACTAGGAAATTTACAGAAAATCAAACGAAATCACTGTCACTAATTGTGAATGTTGAGATGTTATCAAAACTAAAATATTTAACTTTTAGCAAAATAGAAATGCAAAGTTTAAAAAGTAATTACTAATCTACTAACTATGTTTATGTAATGAAGATTTCTTATGTGAAAAAGCATCCTTCTCACTACAATGAGGTATTGTTGAAATGAGATTAGATAAATTTTTATAATATGTATTATGCCAAATAGAAGCAATTATGATTCTTTACCCTGATACAATGCATAGAAAATCATTTGCTAATCCTAGATTTGGTCCCTAAACCCGTGGTTAGGCTAGGAAGATACCGTCTCCCACTCAAGAGATTCCACTTCCCTTCACTTGAAGGCTAACTCTCGCTTTAGTTTTTAAACACTAAGACCGAATTGTGGATTTTAGTCTGTAACCCTAAAGATTCTCCAATTCTACACCCAACAAAGAATATTTCCCTATTTATTTGCACTTAATTTCATGAACGAATTTCTCCTCCATGAAATCAAATGTGATCACCACTCTGTTGTAGAACTCATACTCTATTTCCTGGATCATATATTTCACAACATATTTTAATAATTCAATTGATCAGATCAAAAGTAAATTAAGTTTGGAGTAGAAAAATCATCACAATTTATTTTATATTTTAGTAGTGGCACATCCATGTTTTCTCTTCATTTCACCATATCTCAGAGTAGGGAGAAAGATAAAGGGAACTACTCAGACTTCATGAGAAAGATACAACAAAACACAAATTTTATATATAAAAGAAAGTTCATACAACACTAATAAACAAACAAAACTTATCTGAAACTCTTTCCCAAAGAAAATCCCTTATAGTCTTTCATTAGAATTGTAAGAAGAAGATATCTCTCACTTTTCTCTTTTTCCAACACTTTTACAAAAAGTTTCACACTAAATCTCACCACACATATTCTAAACTATGAAAGAAAAATCACCAATGGACTCCAATATGGTGGTTGAATTAAGATGGATTATGAAGAATGGCGAAAATGGAGCATGGTGGAACGTTGTGGAGCTAAAAGGAGTCTTTGAGTGAAAAAGAGTCTCTTTTCTGATGAATTTCATCCCCAAATGAAGCCCAAAGTTGGTTCTCTAAGAGGTGCCTCCAAAAACTCTTCAAAAATCGT
>NW_018221448.1:57377-61468 GCF_001263595.1 Phalaenopsis equestris
CCGCTTTGGGCGCCGTCGGCGCTGCCTCTGAGCGTTGTTGGCGCCGAGTAAAGTCACCATCTGTTTTATTGTTCTGCGCCGTCGGCGTTACACTTGGCGCGGTCGGTGCTGAGTACTTCTTCAAAAATGTCATTTTGACTCCACATTCTATTCTTTTTGCTTCATTTCTGCTTTAAGTCTTAAAAATCAACAACCTGCAATCAAAATACATTCCATTAAAGTGCAATATCACAAAAAATAAGTATAAAATATATGTCTAAAAATGCATATATTTTCGGTGTATCACTTGACCGATATAGTTAATTTTGTGGTCATTAGGTCATGGATTGACCATTTAGACCAATAGTTAGTAAATGGTTTTTGTGGTTGACTAAAGGGTCCACTTTAATCATTTTTATGTTCTGAAATGATCAAATGATCCAATTTGATCATTTTTAGGGTTTGAACTGATTCATTGGTCCAAATTAACCAAAGTTGACCAGTTTGGTCAAAATTGGCCAATTTGACCAAAATTGACTATTTGGGTCAAAGTTGACCAATTGGGGTAATTAAGTGTCAATGTTGACTTTATGATCATTATAGTGTCCATTAAGTCAAAGTTTGACCAGATTAAGGTTTGTCACTACAGATGTGATCATTTTAGGAAGTCAATGTTGGTAGACCCTTTATCTTGATGGTCATAATGATTATTTTCAAGTCTTTTGAATATGTCAAAGAATCTTAAGTCATAAGATTTCCCAAGTTGAATTTGGTCTATGGTTGTGATTTTAAGACCTTCACTAATAGTGAGGTCAACAATGTCCGTGGAATTAAACCCAAGGAATAGAGCGTGAGGTTGGAAGAGGATAGAAAGCAAAGAGGAAGTGATGAGTAGAAAATAAAGCATCTAACCTATTTCTCATGAAATCTTCTCCTCTTTATAAGTATAATAGATACCTGGAGTACATAATTACATTTAAATCCCCCTCCTACACAAAGAACATAGAGATATCAATGTCATCTGTACAATATAGAAACAATTAAAAATATATTAATAAAGAGTTTGCTAGTCGGTCATGATGATTTTGATTGTCGGTTCATAATAATTCATTTGATGATAGCAAGTCGAGTCACTTGAGGAAGACACAGAGACCTACTAACTAAATTAACCTGTGGGCTACTTCGCGTATGATCCATCTTTTTAGTTTGTATGACAATGAGTCATTCTTCATTTATGTCGTTGTAGAGTTGTTCATCATTTGGCTTGTCATAGAATTGTCTTTTGCTCAGTCGGATGTGAATTGATTCTTCATTCGTCTACATATGTCGGTCGACATATTAACTGATGGAAACAACTTTTTAGATCCTTTGAAGTCGTTTTTTCCTTGGCTTAGCATCACTATGTGACATTCAATAAAATTAATTGACATTTGACAGACTTGTGTGACTTGACCGTGGGTCCCAAATTGTTTGTCATGTAGCTACAGTTTTCCTTGAGATTCGTGTTGTTGATGTCCTTTCATGAAATGCCATTCAATTCTTATGTAGTTTTATATATAACACCTAAACATCAATTTTTGCATGCATAGCACGTTACCTTTGCATGAGGCGTTTTCATCTTTTTAAAAAATTAAAATGGGGTATTTTGATGTGGCAAAATAAATTTGTATGGTATAAATGTAAAAAATAAAGTTTAGGTGTTAGATATGAAAATATTTGGGAATTCAATGGTATGTATGTAGATGCCCCTTACAATTATTTGTAAAGTAAATTATTATGTGCTTACTTTTTCACAGGACGAGCATTCAATACGAAAAGTTTTTGTTTGAAGGTGCAATGTAGGGGTGTAAATAAGCAAAGCCGACTCCACAACATATTTTAATAATTTACTTCCTATCTAATGGAGGTAGGATCACTCTTCTCAAAAGCATCTTAACTTCTATCCCTTCCTATGCTCTTCAGATTTTTACTATGAAGAAGGGAACTCAAATAAGGATTGGCAGAATGTTTAATAAAGTTTTTTGGGATGGTCAGAAGAAACAATTTCATTGGTCAGCCTGGCATAAATTGTGTAAGCCTCTACATGCAGGTGGTTTAGACTTTAAGGATTTTTAGCATCTTAGTGTCATTAATCTTTGTAAACTATGGATAAATTTTAGAGCCCAAGATAGTCTTTAGGCTTCATTTATGAAGGGGAAATACTGCAAGACTGTTCACCCTAACTTAGCTGAGAAGAAAGTTGGGGATTCCAGGCTTTGGACTAAACTTTTGGAGGTGAGGCATAAAGTTGAGGATCTGTTTATTTGGGAACTTGGAGAAAGACCAATTAATTTCTGGCTAGATATATGAATTTGGAATGGGGAAAGAATTGACACCTCCAATCCAAACTCTGGAACTAATGTGAAGGAATTCTGGACTGAAAATCAATGGAATTGTAATTTGCTGGGAACTATCTTAACTGAAGAGCAAATGTATTGGGTGAAGAAAACTAATCAATCCTGAAGGAAAAGATAAACTCATCACTAAACAGGCTCCCTCACAGAATTTTTCATCTTACATTTTCCAACAATTGTTTCATTGGCAACCTGTTATGTAGGGGAAATTTATTTAGGGGAAGTGGTTGACCCCTTCTATGTCCTTTTTATGCTGGAGGCTATGGAATTCCTTTCTACATGTGATGATATTTTAAAATTGAAAGGGCTAAGGGGTCCCTCTTGCTGCTGGTTGTGTAGCAAGAATGAAGAAAGTCTGGAACATTTATTTTTCTCTTGTAGCTTCCCTCAAAAGGTTTGGTCTCGTCTGTTGAATCAGCTCGGCATTGATACTATGAATGTCAGTTGGCAGAACTTTTTGGACTGTTGGAAGGAGTGGCTGGAAGCTAAGATAATAATCATTCCTTGTGTTGTGGCATGGTTCATTTGGATATGCAGAAATCAAGTTAAGTATGAAAGTATGAAACCTATGGAAAAGGTAGAGCTCTTAAATTGCACTTCCTATCTGCAAAAGATTATAATGCATAAAAAATGTCCCAATATTTTCCAGATTTGGATCCCCAGTGGGATTAATATGAAGGTAGGTGAGCCTACTTTGGTCCTTTGGACACCCCCATCTAAGGGATGGCTGAAGGGGAATATTGATGGAAGTTTCTCTGAGGAGGTAGCTGGAGTGGGTGGAGTTATTAGGAGCTTACTAGGAAAGTGTAATTTCTACTTTTCATCCTCTACTTAGGCTAATGATGCACTTGAAATTGAAATGATAGCCATCTTCTGGGCTATATACCTTTCCAAGCAATGTAACATCTCTAAATTGGTAATAAAATCTGATTCCAGTAGCTGCATCAAAATTCTGAATAATGTGGAAGCAGCTCCATGGAACCTTGTTTCGTGGAACAATAATATTAAAAGACTGTTGAGTCAGGTTGATGTGCATTTCCAACACATACTTAGAGAAGGAAACACTCCAGCACACAGTTTGGCAATCAGGGGGGAGGAAACTGAAGAGATTGTTGTAGGGACTATACCTACTAATCAGTTAGCTCTCCTACTACATGGGGACACCTTATCCATTCCTTATCTTCATTATAGAGATTGATTTTGTCAAGGGGGTACCTATAAAGTTTTACTTAGAGTTCTTTCTTTCATTTTGTGAGCATGGTTTTGTAAGATCTATATGGGGTATGAGATCAGGGTGTAGGTTTAGTGATCTAACCCTTCTGCTTTGTAACTCAATTGTTTGTTTAAAATGTAAGGAGCAATAGATGACTCCTTTTTCTAAAAAAAAATATGTACGTATATATATAGATATGTATGTATCTATATATATGTATGTATATATATATATATATATATATATATATATATATATGCACATATCTGTGTGCTTCTATATCTCAATTTTTGAAGACAATCTGAATATATATGTATATATATATATATATATTGACATATCTATATCTATATTTTTGGAGACAATCTAATATATCTATAAATCTATTTCTATATATATTTATAATTGTTTTGGAGATAATCTAATATATCTACATCTATATATATATTTTTGGAAAGAATTTAAATATTTATATCTGTATATATATTTATATATATATATATATA
>NW_018221448.1:61500-63228 GCF_001263595.1 Phalaenopsis equestris
TACATTTTTGGAGACAATCTAATATATCTATATCTATATATATTTTTTTGGAGACAATTTAAATATTTATACCTGTATCTTTATTTGGAGACAATCGAGATGTATATATCTGTATCTATGCATGCATCAATAAATATATATATATATATATTTGCAGAATCTATATTACCGTAGAGTCTGTGGGGCAGCAGTGGCCGGCGGCCTTACAGGCCCAGAGAGATTCTCCATGAGTGTCACCGGAGATGGTGAGTCCTTCCACATTCTTGAAAGCGATCCACTCTGCCGCGGAGCAGTAGCTGGAGTTTCTAACAATGTTGCCTTTTATGAGCACCTGAATGTTATTGTTGTTACAAGGACCCTTAAATAATGCCCGGCTCACCAAGAAGTCCCCATCCGGCACCACCAAAGTCGCCGGCTTTTTGTCGCCGCAGGCCTGACTCCATGCATCCAAAAAAGCTGGTGCAGAGTCAGTATGACCATCCGGCGCTGCGCCAAAGCTCAGCACGTTGTAAGTTGCCATTGTCGCGGTAAAGAAGAAGTAAAGAATAAAGGCGGAGGTTAGTTGAGGTGCCATTGCGAGAGAGCTGAGAGAGTGAGAGATGGTGAGATAGTATAACGTTTTCACGAGAGTTATATAATATAGAGTGGAGAGGATGAAGAGAGTGGGACTGAATTATTGGTTGTGTAATTAAAGAGCAATTATAGCGTTAATTTGAGGCTACTGACAAAATGGCATTCGAAGTGATGCTAAGGTGAGGTTGAAGTAAAAGAAGGAAAACTTTTTTTCCCGATAAACGTTCCTTGTAGATGGCATGTGGCATTAAATTAGTATTTGTCATCAATGTAATACTATCTTTGTTAGGGCGGTTAAAAAGGATTCGCAGTTTCACAATAGTATGTGTTGCTATAACAGTAGTTAGAAATTAATCGAAGAGTTTCAAGGCGTTGGATTATTGTGGTCATCCTACTTAAAAAAAGAAATTTAACAAAAATAAAAATAAATTAAAAACTGAAGGGCCAATAATTTTTGTTCAATATATAAAGAAACTCATGTTAGGCTATCCTCTTTATTAAGCCAGCTAATATTGAACTGTTGCTCCACTTGATTAAGCAAGCGAATATTGACCTATTTTTTATGTGTGAAAAATTTAAAGTTTATTTTGGACTACTTATCGACAGTTTAAGGGATCTAACGAATTATTTATTGTTTAAGCCGTAGCAAATAAGTGAACTGTGTTTCTCAAGATTTTGGGATAGTCACCGACGGTTAAAAAGTTATGGCATAGTTCTTTTATTTATTAATAACCAACGACATGTCATGTCATTGTAATCAATAAATGATTCCCTCAGTTATTAATAAATTAGTAACCAACGAGCTGACTGTAGGAAAGTCGTCGAAATTTGTGTTTACATGGAACCAACCTTCAAAACCCCTCATTTCACTCTCACCCGCGTGCCTATTTTCACTAAGCTTCGACAGCCGACCGAGTGCTCCTGGATCTTATTTTCACTAAGGTTAACAATTTCTCAAGTTCTTATAATCAAATCGTAAATAATTTCGATTCCAATCTTCCTCAAATTTTTATACTTAACTAATTCCGTTTATTTTTTTTTTAACATTTTGAAAATTTCTATTCAGGAGAAATTTAAAGTTTTTATTCGATTTTCTATAGTTTTGGTGATGTAGTTGATTGTTACATGCTTCGTGCTCATCTCGCAGGTCTTTCC
>NW_018221448.1:63516-79518 GCF_001263595.1 Phalaenopsis equestris
TTTAAATGCAAATTGGTATACCTAGAAAATAATTCTTATGTTTTGTGTATCACATGCCTAAATTCTTATCTTCACAACATGACACTTCAGTGGTTAAAATGCATGCATGAAAATATATATTTATTTTTATTAAATGTAATAATAGTTTTATTTCTGATGTGATATTAAAGTTTGGAATGTTATGTGGCGAAATATCAAAGTTTAGGTTTGAGATATGCAAATTCATAAGAATTTTGTGGTATAAATCTAAATTTCATTTTATATATATATATATGACAATTCGGTACTTTAAAATATAAAAATTAATTTCACGTCTAAATTTTGGAAATATGATGTTTTTGATGTGATACTAATGTTTTGATTCCTATGTGTGTAAATATAAAAATCTAGGTTTGATATCTAAAAATACATAATAATTGTATGCTATGCATGTAAATTGTCCTTTTTAAAGACAAATTCGCATACGTAGCACAAAATTTTTATGTATTCATGCACCCCAATTAACTTTAAAATTTATATACATTCCACTTTGTGTAAATAAATGTATGCACGCATGTAAATGTGCTTCGAATCTAGTATGAAAATGTATATTTAAACTTTAAGAAGGGATAAATGTAGCATTTCTTATGTCAATTACTAATTATGATAAAAATATTATGTAAATTATTGATATAGAGAGTGAAATGAGAGAACCTTGATATTTTGTGTTAAGGTTTCCAGACTCCTTATTTTTTTATAGGGCAATGTTGTATGTTCATGTCTCGACAACTTTTTTTAGATGTGTGAGACAAATATTTAGTTGTTTCTCCGCTTTATTAAACAACTTTAGAAAAGCTTAGTAATATCATAAAATATAACATCTTTCCATTTTATTCTTCTAATCTCTTCATTTATAATTTCTCTTTCTCTATTGTGTATTTTACCTAATAGTAATTCCTCAAAGATATATGTTATTTATGGGAATTTGTTGAACAAGATCATGCATCTATAATAGAATTTATCCGGATAGAAAATGATTCACTAAAGAGTTCTTGAACCATGATAAGGCCTTCGTATAAAAAAACATCTCAACTACCAACTTGCTTGTATGAGGGTAAGTTTAGGTGTCCATATTTAAAACAAATAAATCAATCATACTTAATGCTTAACGAATTCAAATATAATTTATATCATTAGAGATTTCAACATGATTAGTAGCTTTGGACTTTATATGGCGAGGTTGAGCCTACAGTATTTAGCTCTGCTCCTTCAACATACGATAATCCTAAACATGAGTTTGCTTCAAATAGATTTGAAAAATGGTCTTTCATGGAACAAAAAATTATTATTTGAGTCAAGAGGAGCAAGTGCGACCGAACCAAAAAACACCAGTGCTTTTGAATTTCTAAATGTTGGCACAACAACTACTGTGGGATGATTGTTTTGACACTATTTTTGGATCTTGAGCCTATGAAATAAATTTCCACTATCATGGAGTACCTCATGGCTCGTAAACGTCCAAAAAATGTTTGTAGAGCACGTCATAAATTCAACCTGTTTATTTTGGGCTCGACGCCCCAGTACCAACATGCACGCGCCTTCCACGCGCCTTCAGTAGGCAGAGCACCCATGCTAGGAACCTGGAGTGCCTGCTCCTTCTTTAGGCAGTCACTCCCACGCCAGCTCCGTGCTGGACTACCAACTTGCTTGTATGAGGTTATGTTTACGTGTCCATATTTAAAACAAACGAATCAATCATACTTAATGCTTAACGAATTCAAATATAATTTATATCATTAGAGATTTCAACATGATTAGTAGCTTTGGACTTTATATGGCGTGGTTGAGCCTACAGTATTTAGCTCTGCTCCTTCAACATACGATAATCCTAAACATGAGTTTGCTTCAAATAGATTTGAAAAATGGTCTTTCATGGAACAAAAAATTATTATTTGAGTCAAGAGGAGCAAGTGCGACCGAACCAAAAAACACCAGTGCTTTTGAATTTCTAAATGTTGGCACAACAACTACTGTGCGGTGATTGTTTTGACACTATTTTTGGATATTGAGCCTATGGAATACATTTCCACTCTCATGGAGTACCTCATGGCTCGTGAACATCCAAAAAATGTTCGTAAAGCACGTTATAAATTCAACCTGTTTATTTTGGGATCGACGCCCCCGCACCAAAGTACCAACATGCACGCGCCTTCAGTAGGCAGAGCACCCATGCTAGGAACCTGGAGTGCCTGCTCCTTCTTTAGGCAGTCACTCCCACGCCAGCTCCGTGCTGGGCCCTCACAAGGAAAGAGAGAACCTGGCGCGTCGGCAACAATTTTTGGCACACCCGCGCTTGACTTTTGTCTAGCACGCTCACGCCTGACTTCCACTAGGTCCACACCAGGAAACCGAGAGGATAGCTAGCCCATTGTGACTCCACGCATATTTGCACTCTCATGGGGCCTAGAGCACCCATGAATACTCGCACTAGGTTTGCACTGAGAACTCAAGAATGAGTCACCCCTGTGGCAAAATTGGAGTGCACATGTGCACAATTGCATGCAACCTACACGCCAGCACTGCGACACCGGCGCACCCACGCTAGGTCCTAATCTGCTCTGGTCTGAGTTGATGACAACAACTGGGCAGCTTGGGCTGCTCTCTCAAGCTAGCCATTTGGCCAAGCTAACCCTTGCATGCTTAATGAGCTTGCCAAGTCCACCCTCATTTAGGGCAAGAGTCATTTTTGACCTTTTGGGCCAATTCTAAGAGCTAAAATTTTCATTTCAGCTTTTCCATTTTCTTCATCTTCTACTGGATTTAGGTTTTGAGAACTTATTATGTAGATAACAATGGAAGTTTTTTTAAAGATAGCACATGAAAAAGAAGGGGGAGCTTCTTGCTCTTGGATGTCATTTTCATCTTGCTTGGAGAAGGACCATTGGTGAAAAGGAAGTGAACATTTCTTCGCTTTTGTCTTTCTCCCATATATTTTCACCTTACTTCCCCCATTCCCCATGCCATCCCATTTCCACATTTGGAAAAAGTGAGATTTTAAAGGATTCTTTGAATTTGCAAGAATCTCCACTTGAAGGAGTACTTTGTTGACCTCACTGTAGTAGCCTAGGGTCTAGCTATAGAGTTTTCCTGATGACTATTCCTAGAAAACTAGAAAAAGGAACCCCACACCCTTAGAAACACCAAACTATTCCTTGTTCAACTTGAAGTTCCACATATTGGTCCTAACCTTTAGCACTTAGTAGGTGGGGTCAGTATGGGTGGATCTTAAGGAGAGTCCCCATAACACTGCTTGGCCTTAATGTGGACCCTGGGTGTTCGTCTGGAGCTAGTTCACTCACTTGAACTTGCACCCACTTTCACCACAAACATAAAACCCAGATTTATTGAATTTAATCCCTTTGATCTTTTAGGAAACTCATGTAGATGGTACCCTAGACCCACTGGCCCTAGGTTAGGGTCTAGCTAAGACCAGTACATAGAGGACACAAATGGGGATTTCATTGGTCCATAGCTCATATAAGATGGTTGACACCCCAATTCTACCAAAATATCCAACTTAGCCTTTTGCCCCCAAATCTACCCAATTTACCAAATTGCCCTTGAAACTCTAAAATTCCCAATTTCAAAACTTTCCAAAAATTCCAAAATTACTAAAATACCCTCAAATTTGCCAAAATTACAAAAATACCCTTGGTGGCCCAAACTTTCCCAAAACATACAAAATCACTTCAAATGTCCCCAAAACCAATTTGGACCCTTCATTTGAACCCATTTTGACCAATTTATCCAAAACCCCCATACTGCTTTTAAAGGCCCAACTTTCTCAAATTCACCTCAAATGTCCATCAATTTGGCTCCAATCCTCCGCAATTTCAATTCTAAACTCAAATTCATCTTTCATATGATCAATCCAAATGAAATCCAAGCCTAATTGACCCATGCTTTGAGCTCAACTTTGATCCAAGTCAAACCCCCAACTTGACCATATGACTTAACCACACCAAATTGAACCCCAAAACTTACTCAATTTGCCCCAATTAAAATCCTAAGCTCTTCATAAAAATCATAAAAATCAAATTAGACATTTATTTGGCCTTGGATAAGCCTAAATTTTACTCAATTTCAACCCACATTTCCCCAAATTTGCCCCAAATTGGCTGTTTTCAAATTCCACCAAATTGAATGCCCTAACACCAAAATTGACACCCAATTTATGTTGAAAACTATTTATGGCATTCCCGTAGAACATTTTGAACCATCAATTTGGGCTTTGCCCAACCTTAGCCCAACCTAGAACCAAGTCTGACCTAGCACCCCCAAATTAACCAAATTTGAAATCACTTCAAACCCTTTCCAAACCTCTCGTGACAATCATCTACATAATATTGACCATTAATTGAACTCAATGTCATGACTAGCTTAAGCTAAACCTAACTTCTAGCCATTTTGACCCAAAAACCTTCGCCAAAATTGACTTATCCATGCTAAAGTCACCAAATTAAGGTCTCCAAAGACACTAAGCTCCTCCTTTCGACCAGGCTGAACCACCCTGAATCCACCCAAGTGAGCTATGGACCAATGGGTCTCTAAAATATAGAATTTCATCCATTTTTTGGGCCTTAAATAAGAAATCTCCTCCATCATCACTTTCCATTAGGGTAAACCATAATTAAACCTCTCCCTGGCTCACCTGACCACCTGACCACCTGACCAACTCCCCTGCCATGGCCGACCGACATAGTGGCCAAAAAACTCCAAAACTGAAGGCCACCACCCTTAAATCAAACCTAATTTCAACCCTAGAGGCCAGCTCATCCTAATGTCTCTTTGGATCTCCTCAGTCCTCTACTCAAGCAACTCTTTGAACCCATCAATTGGCTTTGGTGGCAAACCCAAGCTCTTCTATTTAATTAGCCCCTCCATGTGCAAAGGAGAGGAGTTCCGAATCTTAGGAGAAACTCTGCCAAAATCTCACCAGAGACTCGCTGAGCATTCGTAATCTCAAGCCAACCATCTTCCCCCTCTGGTTCCCTCTGTGAGAGTTCAATTTTGAGCTCAAAATCATGCCAAAACCAGGGCATATTCCGACACAGCTCTACAGTAAAACAAACTTCAATTTATTGTGCACACGCTATCACTATGGTGAAAGGATTTGACTCCTCTCAAAAGCCCTCTCTCAAACACCCTCTATCCTAGCTCTAGACTAACACCTGAAGTCTACTTTGATCGAAATCATACCTAGACAATTCACCATGGCTTGAGACATCATCTGGAGGTTTGTTGGATCCAATCAAAACTTCTACAACCATCTGATTGAGGCCTCCACTCTTAGACAAAGTTTTTGAGCTCTAACTGTAGTCTGAGCTTCTTTTGATTCTCCATTTGTAATGGTTTGATTTCATACTTGATTAACTGTATAGATGTGTTCTTCTTGAGTAGATGAAGGTTTAGAAACAAACCTCATGTGATTCGGTTGAGTCTAGCTTGAGATCTTAAGGTTTAAGTTGAACGGCTTACGGGTTAGGTCACTTGGGGATGATAACAGGGAACCGTCCGATCGCTCGTTTATTTAATCAACGGAGGAGATCGAGTCAAACAGACTCTTATTGCGTGAACTGTGGGCCACGTGGCATGCCTCGGTGGAAAGCACAACGAATTGGAGTGGGTCGCGTGTGAGGTCAGAGCGGTCATAGGTTTAGTTGGCGCCACGTAGGATTAGTAGAAAAATATGGATTTTCAGAATTTATTTTAATACCTAAACTTTAAAAATCCATATCTTTCTCTAAAAAATTATAAAAAAAATTAAAATTTCCTCTTACTCAGTGAATAGAGGACAATACTAGGGACTAAAATTAAAAAATATTTTTTGATTCCCTAATTTTTAATGAATTAAATACCCTCTAGAGTATTTTAATTCATTATGATCAAACATTGCTCACCATGGATTGAATATTTTAATGTTTGTTTCGGATTGTTCCTCATGACAGAGACTATGTCTTCTGATTTTTCTAAGGTCAGGGGGCATCTCTATGTTTATAACTATAACCATAATTTTCTAGCTAAGGTGGCCATTTTGGCTATTTTAAATATATAAATCAAAATATCATTAGGAAAATTATGGGAATAATTTTAATAGATTTCCTATGGTCAAAGAAGTCTATTGAAAATATCATGATGTCTTGAATTTACTTGTAAATTTCAATATTCAATGAAATGTAAATATCTTGTGTTAGTTTATGTAAATTGCATGCTTATAAAAAATTGACAAAATCAATCCCACGTTGTTCGTAAAAATCATGTTGATCCACTGTAAAAATTTGAAAATTATTTGATTAAGTTTGAGTATTAATTATTTGATTAAGAATTTGAAAATTATTTGATTAAGTTTGAGTATTAAAGTTTATTTTCTAAGAAACCTTGTATTTTTGTACAAAAATAGTTATATTAAAATAAATACGCTTGAGATAATTCTAAAAAGTGGTTTGCTGAGTTTCTTGTGTTTAAAGGCACTTGGGAAAATTCACAATTATTTTTTTAAAATACTTAATTTCTGAGTCTTATTTTGAATTAAAAAAAAATCAAAAAAATTAAAAATCCCAAAAATTATAAAATATTTCAAAATGTGCATAATTATTTTCTGATCACTTCAGACTCATTAACATACTTTTCCTAATTTTGCTAAGTTAAAAATAAATCTTAAAAGCTTAAAAGTGGATTTTCATTATTTTCCAATTAAAATAATTAGAATAAACAAATGAAAAATCAATACAAATCATCATAAAAAAATACAAAATTTGATTTTTTGAGTTTTTAGAACTTAGAGAAGTCTAACAAAAATATAAAAATAATTTTGCAAATTAAAACATTTTTTTCTATTTAATTAAACCATTGAAGCTTGTTAATAATAAAATAATAATAATAATAATTTAATTAAAAAAAATGAAATTTTGCTTAAGTGTTTCTCTAACCAAAGGAAACCTTTAATAATTTTCTCTTAAATAAAAATTTTATTTTGAAAGTTAAATAAGTTAATTTTTGGAAATCCTATTTTCTGAATTTAATTAAATAATTCAATTAAATTAAATTTTTGAGAAGCCCCATATTCTCCTCTAATATAGTAATTACCTCATGGACATGACACTCAAAATGCTCAAAATCATTTGGGTTATGTTTATTGAGTTATGAGGTGAAGCACCCCAAGGGGAAAATAGTCATTCTAGATTTTGGTGCCTTAATCAAAATTTTGGATAACCCAAGGGGAAATGGGAAATTTTAATCTTAATAAGTATGTTTGGACGATTGAAATGCAATGGGATTAAAAGGTAGAAACTCACTCACCACCATTGCACAACATCAACAAAATCATAATTCTCCCAATCTTCATGATTTGGAAGTCAACTAAGATCAAATGATTCTTAAGTGATGAGCTTAAGATAGAAAAGATGATAATTTACTTTTCTCAAGCCCAAAGTTGAGGATGATGTGATCATTCAATAAGGAAATATGCAACTAAAATCAAAATTTTGACAATCGCCATTTCACCTTATATGATTGTTGAGGGCTCGGTAGTGACCTAGGCTCGACGTCTATCGATATCTAAACTCAATTGATTGGACTTAGAAGATGATATGATTGATGATTAACATCTTTAAACAATACAAGCCTGACTTTTATTGTGGGCACCATAATCTTTAAATTACCAAAAATTGCCTAAGGGGCACCCACTCACATAACTTTTAAATGAAACATCAATTGATTAATCAAGTATCCTATCCTTGGAATAATTAAATTGCCAAGTTTCACCGAGCAACGGGTAGTCACACTTCGACCTCTCATGATTAATGGAACAAGGTTTAGAATGAACTCAAAATATTCCAAGGGATCTTCAAAGTGGTCCAGGATCATGCCTCGAGCACATTGAAATCTATTGAACTTTTTGAAGGTGAAATTGGACTTGCCATATTTTGTTCTAAAATCATCTACTTTGATCTTCTGAGATTCAATAAAATCATAACTTGGGGTTTGGTAGCTAAACCTTCATCTACTCCTGCAATTTAAATTCATTGCAATATTGTATACATGTTTTGCAAGTACTGACCTTTCAGGTGGTGGAACGAGAAAAATCGACTGGTACGCTTTTAAATTATTGCATTTACCTTTATGTACTTCTTATCTCGAGCTTGCATGTTCAAAAACGATGTCACCCTGCATGAAACCTTAATTGCTAAGAAAACCATAAAATTAAATTAAAATCAATCAAGATAAAATTCACTGCCCCAACATTCAAAATATAAGACAACTCAAAATTTAATCACAAACATCACAACACAAGAATTTCATCTAAATTAAGACGTCTCTATCGGATGATCGGGAATATCATGGAGGAGGTAACCTACGATTGCTAAAAAGATTTTTCACAATCTAAACGAAAGTATGGAACTCATTAAGTTGAGTTTAGTAAATTAATTTGGACTAAAGTGAATCAGAAAGAAAATAATAGTACCGGAAAGAGGAAACCGTAGGATCTTAACTGGTGTCGCTCTAATCAACTTTAATATTCCCCATATAACTTCACACATTAAAAAACTTAAACTTGTCACGATGAGGAGCTTGGAGCTTGCATTATGGGCAGCATGAACATCTTCAACAACAAAACATGCCTACATCAGCTAAACCATTCCTTAGAATTAACAAGCCATATGATTTTGAAGTTGTTTGCTTATCCAACATAAATAATCAACTCATCTTTAGGCCTTTTGTATAGTTCTGCTGTATAATATAAGCCCTAACTCGTCTTAGGATTTCGAGGTCATCATTTGTCACAACCTAAAACCTCACATCTTTCAGGCTATTTATGTGATCATTTCAATTTCATGTAAGACCTAAACAAATAAAATTGGTAGGATGAAAAATTTAAATAATTTCAATTTAAATAATTTCTCCTCAAAATAATTTCTCCTCAAAACTGAAGCCAAACAATAAGATAGACTGAAAAGTCACCTAGGTTCTCTTCCAGATCTATGACATCCCCTAGTTCTCCCCCCTTTGGATTCTACGATATAGATGCAGCAGAGATAGAAGCAGCAGACGTTCTAATTCCATAACTCCTTAAAAATCCTCCTCTCCAACCAAAAATAGAATGCTCTAAATATGACTTCCCATTAACACTAGTAATTGGCTTCAAAGGCAACAGTACTTCCTCCCAGCAATCATATCTCACTCCAGCTTGCTCACATAAAGAAAAGGTCAGGGAAGCAAATCCCAGACCTGCAGTAGTAACGACAGTGGAAGAACTGATGAGGAACCGATGATACTCTCATAAATCAAAGCTCCAATATTGATGAGCTTTCCTTCTTGAATACAATATTTCAACGTCGCCCTCTCTTTGGTAACTTCACTGAGATGATTTGTAAGTAATAGACGGGCTGAAATAAAAGTGCCATGCTTTGGATGTCGTACTTAACTTTGACGTGGAAAATTTGACTCTCCTCTCATTTGTGATCTTCTAGATTACTCTTTTAACAATCAAATAAGAAATAATCTCATCAAACTCTGTCTCAGGAGGACTATAGTTTGCATAAAAACACAAAGTGTCAGGTTGTAGAAGATAAAACATATTGCTTACCTCTGGTGAAAAAGGTGCCAATTTTCCTCAAACCATAACTTGATCCTCTTTAGACTTAGAGAGGTTTGCATAAAACTCCCTAAATATAGAAATAACGACCACAACATAAAAACAGCAGAATCGTTCCCATTGTCGGCGAATGATCAAATGTTCTACAAATCCACCTGGACTTTTGAAACATCACTCGTGGATAAGATTTTGTGATTGCAGAGCATCAGTGTACCTATCTTGAGCTTTACAACTCATAAATTTGCTCAAATCAAAAAGGCCCTTTACTTAATCCTTTTCATTCTTGGTGTTATTCTACATATTACATAAAATTCCACAATAACTTCAAAAATCAAGTCTAATGTACTAAACTCAACTCTGCAAGCCAAGATCTCTTTATATCTCTGTATATCTCTCACTCCCACTCACTCTATCTCCTCCTCTCGCTCTCTCACTCTATCTCTGATACTCTTACTCTCTCTATAACCCCCCCTTCTATCTCTCTTACTTTATCTTCCTTATGGTCTTTCTCTCCCTCCTTCCCACCCTTCATCCCTCACTCTTACTCTTTTCCCTCCCTCTCTCTCTCTCTCTCTCACTACTCTTATTTTTCTAGCAATTCTCGCTCTCTCTCTATCACACTCTCTAGCTCCTATGCTCAATCACTTGCTCTCTCCCACTCTATTGTTTCTCTCTTTTGATCTTGCTACCCTTTTTTCTTTCTATTCTTCATCTCTATCCCTTTTTCTCCTACCCTCCCTCCTGCTTTCTCTCTCCCTGAAATCAAGCCTCCATGAATGAAGCCTGGTCCGAGATCTTAATTTCTCTCCTCTATTAACTCGCTTCTGAAGCCATGATGGATTAACATGGAGTAATGGAAAATAAACCTCAAGCCAGACAACATTCCCCTCAATAAAAAAGCCTCCTTTTTTCCCAATAACCAGTAGCATCTTTCTCTCTCTCTCTCTCAAAGCTCTCTTGAGTCTCAAGTTCATTGTTTTACTCTCTCTCTCTCTCTCTCTCTTTCTCACTCAAGTTCCGGTATATTTCAAGAGTGGTGGAATGGGTGGTGGAAGGTCATCATGACTGAAATGATTACTCTGCTGAAACATCAAGACAGAGAGAGAGAGAGGAAGGGAGGGAGGGAGATGAAGAGAGTGAGAGATGGAAGAGTTAAATAGAAGAAATAGAGGAGTAAATAGAGTTGGTCAGCTTGGGTAGAGTTGTCGACAGAGACAATAAAGAAGGGGAGAAAGAGAGAGAAAAATAGAGAGAGAGGAGACAGAGTAGAAGACAACACAAGTGAAGGCATCCATCCTACCCCTCACCCTTTTCTCTCAGGAGAAATGACCACGAACCCATCCATACTCTCTCTCTCTCTCATGCTCTGTCATTGTTTCTCTCTCTTCATTTCTCTCTATCTCAGATTCCTCCCACGGTTTATAGCTATCGTTAATATGGCCGTTCAAAAGGCTCTTCTGCGTGAATATTGGCTCCAACTTGAATAATTTTCACAAAATCATTTACTTGATGAGCTAAATTCAGTCTTATGATTAGACCTCTTATATTTCTCATGATAATAACTCTATTATATACTATAAATTGTTGAATTGGAAGGCTATTAGACGAGACTCAATCATCCCTAGTTATGCAAAATATTTGAGTACCACACCCTACACAAGAGAGGATTTGAACTCGTGACTTGAGGGGAGTTACAATCTTCAAAGAGACTGCTCTACCAACAGACCACGATACGTGCATTGTTGAATCTAACATAACTTGTCAGTGACTAAAATCACACCCAAATAATAGAGAAAATGTATAGAAACAAAAAGAGGAGTGCACGACAAAACTTGCCCCTCTTAGAAAAAGTTAGGTATTTCTAGACTCTTGTGATCATATTTACATAATCAAATCTTTATGAATGCATGAATATAAAGAGAGAGATTCAAGAGTCCCCTTCACATGAAATGACTCTTATTAATAGAAGATTGGATTTTAATATAAATTAAATAAATTTCTAGCACTGCTTCAATGTGGCTGTTACAGATATTTTTGATATTTTATATAGATGAGCTTGTGGCTCAGTAGGCTAAGCTGCATCCTCCTGGCTGCAGGATTCGACCCGAAATATTTTGATGTCTATATATATATATATATACACATACATCTCTGATGAAGATCTTTTGGTTAGGGATTGTTGGAAAAACGGATATTGGAATATCGCCGAGTTGTGGACTCTTGTTGGTGAAGAAGCTACTTCCATTGCTAATATCACTATTAATACTACCTTTAGAGATGTTCCTATGTGGAAACTACTTTCTAATGTTTCTATCACTAAAATGCTATATACTCAACTCTACAACTATCCTCAGTGGTATTGGAGTAAATATACTTAGCACCAATTCATCTCCCCTTCTATCTCTTTCTTTATTTGGAGATTGTTTCATAACCTTCTACCTCTTGATGACATCCTTAAAATGAAGGGTTTAAAGTTGGCCTCTGTTTGTTATGTTTGTAAGCAAGAAGCTGAATCTCCTAATCATATGTAATATGAATGTAATTTTGCTTCCATTGTTTGGCATCATATTCATTCATATTTAGGTTTAAGATGGCCAATTAGATTCCACATTAAAAATATCCTAGAAACTTGGAAGAACTCTGATTACTATCACAAGAAGCTTCATTATTTCCCTATGATTGTTCTGTGGTTTATTTGGGTTGGAAGAAATAGTCACAAGTAGGAGAACTCACCTCATACCCCCCATAATCTGGTTGCTCTTATTGTTGCCAACTTCCTTAAAGCCTCTAATGCGCTGGGAGGTAATATTTTTCAGTAGTGCAATGTTCATTGACCAACTTTAATTAGGTGGTATCCTCCTTTCCCTGGGTGGATTAAGGGTAATATTGATGGTAGTTTTAATGGTGAGAAGTCTGGAATTGGAGGTTTATTTCGGGATGCTAGTGGTCAGTGTCTGGTTTTCTTTGCTTCACCTTGCTTTGCATCTTCTCCTTTGGAAGCTGAAACTAGGGCTGTTTTGGGTGCTCTACATACTGCCGTTTCCTTTGGCTTCTCTAATCTCATTATTGAAACTGATTCTCAAGTTCTTTTTCACACTTTAACGGGCAAGATAAAGCCTCTTTGGAATATGATGATTTTGATTAATCAAATAAGTTGTATGGTGGCTAGCTCTAATATCTCTACTCAGTATAATTTTGTTAATCGGGAAGGAAACAGGCTTGTAGATTGGTTGGCTAAACATGGATACAATGACATTTATATTGGGCAAACCCCCCCTCCCCCCCTCTCAAATTTGATTCATAAAATTCCACAACTCACAAATTTATATTGAAGCTTCTACCTAGAGATGATCAAATCCGGTGTCAAAAAGCCTTGAAATCACCTCCTAATCCAAGATCTTTGAACCCCTAGGTCGAAAATTGCATTTTTAAGAGGAAGGGGATGATGAATAGTGGTAGTTGACTGGTCAAAATTGTTGTTAAAGGTGTTTTTTTGTGAGCTCACCATCAGTGGGGTTGTGAGCTCACCATCAGTGAGCTCACCATCAGTGGGGTTGATGACACCGTTGGCGTGCTCAATTGGAATTTAAATCCTAAGTCTCGGGAAATTCTCGCTGTCGGCGGCGTCGAGGGCGCCGTTGGCGGGCTGTATTGATTTTGTCCAAATTCTGGATTTTTGCGATTTTGATCAATTCTAAGCCTAAACGACATCCGTTTAATCTTTATAAACATAATTTTAAATAATTAAATGATGTACTTAACACACACAAGCTTTCATAATACAAAACATCACATTCATATATAAATTCCAAGAGATACAATAAACGTTACATAACACACCTAATATATGTATTTTCTCAACCTCAATACATTAATTCAGCGTCACAATCCAAGCCACAACACTCAAAATGCTGAAAACACAAAATACAAAGTTCAAATCAAAATACATAGATAGACAGATAAGTAGTAATATAAATCTATTAATCCTCAGACTCGATACTTGATTCTCCTGTGAGATCACCCATTGATTGCACATGAACGAAGCGGTTGTAGAAGGTGCGGGCACCCATTGATTGCACATGAACGAAGAGGTTGTAGATGGGTCGGAATGGAAATTCTTCAGTAGAATCCTCCTCTATCATATTCATCCTCCTCATCAGTCGTATGAAACTGTCTTCTAAATGTCCAGAGTGCTCAAAATGTTCTTTCATCCTCCAGTCCAGATGATCGAAGAAATCAGAGATATTATCAATCACATTCATTAAATTTTGTATCTCATTTTTCAATTTCTTGATTCGGTGCATGATCACCAGAGACTTGTCCGGAATTAAGGGTTGAACTGGCAGTGAATTCTGAGATGATTGATCTACTATAATGGCCATGTCATTTTCATCTTCAGAAACTGGGAATCTTTCAGTTGGATCCAAATGCTTCCAAGGTAGTAGTACCTTTTCCCAATTTTCATAGGACACTTGATCTGACTGCAAAGTGAGAAAATTGTGGAGGGGTGTGCAAGCCAATAATTTGATCCATGAACGATCAGGCCTAAAACCAACTTCACAATTATAGATCCATTGTCGATCGGCAGTCCCTTTTAGATGTAGTAATTCAAAATGGCACTTTCATTAGAAACTTTACCGATCTTCATTGTCCGTAACAGTTTCAAAGAAATAAAAAAGTGCCAATGTTTAGAAACAGGATTTAGGAGTGTTGCAGAAAAACTAACATACCCATTTTCTCTTGTTTCCCAGTCGTCAGTTTCGTAAGTTAAATATTGGTAAATCTCATTCATCTGGTTTCTTGTTGGGATGAAATTGGAATAGTGGCAGAAAAGAACGTTCACTATCATATATAATTCGTTGATCTGTGTAGGAGTGAAAGTGATCCATCTTCCTCGCACATAAATAACTCCTTGGTTGATTCCATGTAAACTTGCGTAAAATTCTTTTACCACAGGAACCACCATGGCGGCAGTAGTGTAGCACATCACTTCCCATCTTTGTCGTACTATCATTTCTTCAATATCCGTTGTGGGATTATTCAATCCGCGACTCATGAATCCTGGTTCTTTGATCAGTCTTTTCTTCGGCAGCAACTTGTTGAAGATTTGTTGCGCTTCCGCACTAATAAACTTTTGCCGATTGAAAACTCGCATTCTGGGATTATCAGGGGAATTGGACGCCATAGGAATGAAATTGGTAGAGTTTCACTTCATTTTTGGAGGGAAAATATGAACTAGAATTAGAATTTTTGAGTTTAAAAAGACAATTCCTACCCAAAAACTGCCAAAAACCGCTATTTGAACCTGCATAACTGTAAATTCACTGGTCTCACCATCGGCGGGGTGGATGGCGCCGTTGGCAAGCCTTTGTTTTAATTTTGTCTAGACTCTCAGGAAAAGCGTTAGCGGTGTCGAGGGCGCCGTTGGTGCCCAAGATAAAATTTGTACAGTTTTGCTCTGGTCCGAATGCTTTCCAACTTTTCTTCGTGGATCCAATTTTAAGATAATTAAAGGGTAAATAAGAGTAGTAGAGTTTAATACTACCACAAACTAACGATAATTTCAAATAAAAACTACTATAATCGTGATAAAAGTAAAGATAAATATGGGTTTCCTCCCATAAAGCGCTTGGTTTAACGTTGTCTGCCCGACTTATTCAGGTGTCATTCAGGTTGATTGATCATTAAAATCTCTTTAAAATTTGGTCTTTTACCCTCTTAATGTGGTTATAATCTATGTCCATTTACTTTAAATCTATTTCCCGTCTTCTGATCTTCAATTTTAATAGCTCTATAAGTATAAACTTGAGTCATAGTAAAGGGCCCTAACTAACGAGACTTCAATTTCCCAAGAAATAACTTCAATCTAGAGTTATAAAGTAAAACTTCTTGTCCTGATTCAAAGTTCTTTTGGTTAATCTTCTGATCATGCCAAAACTTTAATTTTTTCTTATAAATTTTGTCATTATCATAAGACTCATTTCTTAATTCTTCCAATTCATTTAATTGTAACAATCTCTTCTTACCAGCATCTTTCAAATTAAAATTGAATTCTTTAATCGCTTAATATGCTTTACGCTCCAATTCTTCTGGTAAGTGACAAGTCTTTCCAAAAATCAGTCTATATGGAGTCATTCCAATAGGAGTTTTATAAGCAGTCTTGTAAGCCCATAATGCAGTATCCAATCTAATGGACCAATCTATTCTACTAGGTTTTATAGTCTTTTCAAGTATTTGTTTGATCTCTCTAATAAAAACTTCAGCTAACCCACTGGTTTGAGGATGATAGGCAGAAGAGATTCTATGAATAATATTAAATTTTTCTGCCAATCTCTGAATGTATTTATTTCTAAAATAAGATCCATCAG
>NW_018221448.1:79960-80471 GCF_001263595.1 Phalaenopsis equestris
TTCTTCTCATAATCATCTCCTCATAATAAGATCCTTACATTATTTATATTAATAAGGCTCATCCCAAAAATATGCTTTCGCGTCATGAATGAATTTTATTTTTTGTTGCAATGTCAGCATAAGTGGCAAAATATCACTTACAATATAATTAACAATATCAACATACCATGGTATTTTGCACTCATTAATATGCACTCATTAATATTATAAATAAAGTTGTTCATCAGGGAAACTGTCTGTAATTTCATTGTTAGTGTCGAATAATTCTTAATTTTCTAATCTTAACCAATGATCTGAAATTTGATTATCAGTTCCCTTTCTATCAATAACCACAAGATCAAATTCTTGCATCAAAAGTATCCATCTAATCAATCTTGGTTTAGCATCCTTCTTTTGCATCAGATATTTAATAACTGAGTGATCAGTGTGCACAACACATTTAGCTTCAATTAAATAAGATCTGAATTTATCTAAAGCATACACAATTGCTAGTAACTCTTTTTCAGTAACA
>NW_018221448.1:80525-81241 GCF_001263595.1 Phalaenopsis equestris
GCTCCAATAGCATAATCACTAGCATCACACATCAGTTCAAATGGTTTCTCTCAGTTAGGTGAAACTATAATAGAGGCTGTGATTAATTTTTCCCTTAATAACTCAAAGGCATTTAAATAGCTTTCAGTAAATTCAAATTTCTTGTCCTTTTCTAAAAGTTTGCATAGAGGTTTAGTAATTTTTGAAAAATCTTTCTTAAAATGCCTGTAAAATCCAAAATGTCCAATAAAACTCCTAACATCTCTTACATTAGTAGGAGGTGTTAGTTTAGATATAACTTGAATTTTGGAGGGTCTGCTTCCATACGATCTTATGAAATTTTATGCCCTAACACAATTCCTCATACAACCATAAATTGACATTTCTCCCAGTTCATAACCACATTAGTTCTTCCACATAACACCAAAACTTTTTTAAGGTAATTTAAGCATGCATCAAATGATGTTCCAAATACAGAGAAATCATCCATAAATACTTCCAATCCATCATCAATTAACTTACGAGATACGGACATCATACATCTCTGGAATGTTGTAGGTGCATTACATAATTCGAAAGGCATTCTTCGAAAAGCAAAAGTTCCAAAAGGACTAGTAAATGTTGTCTTTTCTTGATCCTAAGGAGCAATAGGAATTTGACGGTAACTGCTATATCCATCTAAAAAGTAAAAATATTTGTGCCCAGCAAGTCTATCCACTATTTGATCTAAAAAAGGT
>NW_018221448.1:81334-82982 GCF_001263595.1 Phalaenopsis equestris
CAAAATTTTCTTCTTAACTACTTCTTTCATCATCGGATTTAATTTCCTTTGTGGATCAACTCTTGGTTTATATTGTACATCTAGTATAATTCTGTGCATACAGATCGAAGGATTGATTCCCTTAATATCAGCTAAGGTCCAACCAAAAGCTTTCTTATATCTATTTAATATATCTAACAGTCTTTGCTCTTGCAAATTATTTAATTCTGAAGATATAATAACAGGTAATGTAAACGAGTCTCCAAAAAATACATACTTCAAGTGACTAAGCAATACTTTCATCTCGAGTTCAGGTTGTTTTATAATCGATGGAAACAAATTTTTATCGGCATTTTCTGTAATATCCAACATCTCAAATCTATCCTGAACATAATATAATTTTTCATTTTCTAATTCGTCCAAAATAACTTCGTCATTCTCTTAAAATTGTTCTTTCTCTTAAAAATATTCTTTAAAATGTTCATTCAGTAGATGTTCAATAATTTCCATGCGAAAACATTCATTATCTCTTTCAACAACAAGGTATTTCATAGTTTTTGCAATGTTAAAAGTCACTTCTTGATCATTAACTCTCATAGTTAATTTTCCTTCTTGAACATCTATCATAGCTTTTCTAGTAGCTAAAAATGGTCTCCCTAAAATGATACGTATTTCTTTATCTTCCTCCATATCTAAAATAATGAAATCCACGGGAAAGATAATTTTGTCCACTTTTACTAACACATCTTCTATAACTGTCTTAGGATATGTAATTGAACGATCCGTTAACTGTAGAGTTACAGAAGTAGGTGAGAATTCTCCTAATCTTAATCTTTTGAAAATTGATAGAAGCATAAGATTAATGTTGGCTCCTAAATCACATAAAGCTCTTCCATAAAATTTTTCACCTATTGCTCATGATATAGTGAAACTGCCAGGATCTTTTAATTTTTCAGGAAGCTTTTTATGAATAATTGCACTACACTCTTCGCTAAGTTCCAACAGTTTTATTATCCGTGAACTTCCTTTTTTTGTTCAGAATATCTTTCATAAATTTCAAATAATTGGGCATTTTCTCTAAAGCTTCTACGAAGGGAATGTTTACTGTTAATTTGTTAAGAATTTCTAAAAATTTAGAAAATTGTTTATTCTGTTTTTGTTGCTTCAATCTTTGAGAAAATGGTGGTGGAGGTTTCTTCACCGTAATTTTCATTGGTGTAAATGGATACTCTAAATTTGGGTATTCATGTTCCTTTTCTTTTTCGATATCCACTTTCTCTTTTTCAGTTTTTGTTTCTTTTTGCACCCTTGTTTCCAATTCTTTTCCGATTTGTAATTGTATCACTTTGATTTGTTCTTTTCCTTGGTCTTTAGGATTTGGTTCCACAGTATTAGGAAAAGTTCCTAATGTTCGGTTACTAAGCGCAGTAGCGATATGCCTTAATTGGTTTTCAATATTGTTAATAGCAGTTCCCTGATTTCGTAATTGATTTCCTTAAATTTGTAATTGATTTCCTTGATTCTGTAATTGTTTACCCATGTTTAATATCAGCTCTTCCATAGAGAACTTCTTCTCCTTAATTTGAGTATTACTGTTAAATCCTAGAGGATAAGAAGGTCTATAGTTAACATTTTCTTGGTTGGATGAATTTCCTAATGGGTTCACTGG
>NW_018221448.1:83035-85391 GCF_001263595.1 Phalaenopsis equestris
AGAGGTGTTTTAGAATAATTTATCCCATAATGATCTAATTTCTTTGATATTGTAGCAATTTGTGAAGCTAACATAGATATTGCATCAGAATCATGGATACTAGCTACTCTTTTAGGATTTACCCGCTCAGAGGGCCATTGAAAATTATTGGTAGCCATCTCTTCTATTAATGAATAAGCCTCATCAAACGGTTTTGACATTAAAGAACCACCAGCCGCAGCATCAATAATCAATCTAAGAGGTCCCATTAATCCATTATGAAAAGTTTAAATTATTAACCAATCTGGTAACGAATGATGAGGAAACTTCCTAAGAAGATCTTTAAATCTCTCCCAAGCTTTATATATTGGCTCTCCATCAATCTGTCATAATGATGTTATGTCATTTCTAAGTTTAGCAGTTTTGGATGGAACAAAATATTTAGATAGAAATTTCTATGAAAGTTCTCCCCAAGTTCTAATAGATCTTGGTGCTAACGAATCTAACCACATCTTAGCTTTATCCCTCAGTGAAAAAGGAAAAAGTCTAAGTCTAACAGCATCGTTTGAGACTTTGTCATATTTAAAAGTAGCGCACAGTTCTAAAAAACTAGCGAAGTGTAAGTTCAGATCTTCATTTGGTGTACCTCTGAATTGATTATTTTATATCATTTGGATAATAGCAGGTTCAAGCTCAAATGAATTAGCCCGACAACACTTCCTTACATTAACCACAGGCCGAGTCAACGGCTACGTGGATGGTGGCGTCTATCTAGAGCGCGTCATGCCTGCCTTTGGAGCTGCCAAGGATACAGTCAGCGTCGCACGTTTAAATAGAAAAATAAGGATTTTCTTATTTAAATAAATAGCCCTAGCTTTAAAAATTCATATCTTGGTGTAGAAAAATCACAAAAATAAAATAAAAATACCCTCTTGCTTAGTAAATAGAGGAAAAAAATGTGAAAAAAATTTAGAGTCTATTTGATGCATATTTCATTTATAATTAATTAAACACTAATTTGAATGTTTTGATTCTCCATGCATGTACAAATATCACCATGGCTTGAAACTTTAGCATGTTGTTGCCTATGTCTAAGGGAACATCCTCTGATTTTTCTAAATTTAGATGATGTCCCTAGACAGAGATCCATATTTTTCAAGTTTATGTCTATTATTTGCATAAATTAAAAATGATAATTAGCATGTTGTTTAGAAAATTCCAAGATTATGGAAGGTTCGCTATGACTAGAGGACCCCTTCGAAATAATTTCATGAGTTAAGTCATTAAGAATGTACTTAATCTTCACCAACCCTAAAACACTAAGGTAAATAATTTTAGAAAATACAAACATCTAAATGACTTGATTTTTTATCTCCACTATTGTCTAGGATCTAGATAACTCATCATAAAAATTTCAAAGCATTTTCAGTTTATTTGGTAACTTAAGTTGATTTTTAAAGATAAATATCATTTTAGCACTTAAATGATTCTTTTAAAAATCAAAATATAACTCAAAAATTTATAAAAACTTATTTTTTTGAGTTCTCTGTGATCAGGGACATTTTATAAAAATAAAAATGGTATTTAAAATAAAAACTTAATTTTTAGCCTATTTTTAAATATTTAAATATTTAAAAAATCCATAAAATTCAAAAAAATAATTAACTTCATGGAAATATTCTAAATTGTTTCCTAAGCACTTAAAAATAATTGGGATATTTTTCCTGAATTTCTAAATAAAGATCTTGAATTTTAAAGCTCAAAATAATTTTTTAAGGCTAAAAATGGATATTCACTAAAATAATTCTAATAATTTAAACAAAAATAAAAAAATGTGAAATTTATTTCTCTGTCCCTTGACATTAGAGAGATTTAATAAAAATCTAAAACTTAATTTTCCAAATTTAAAATATTTTATAATTAATAAACACCCCAAAACTTAAAATAATTCATAAAATTCAAATAAAATTAAAAACTCATGAAATTTGGTCTGCAGGCTTCTCTAGTCTAATTCTACCTCCAGTAAAAATTTCAAAGGATTAGGATTTACCTTGGTCAAGTTAGGAAAATTTTTTTTGTAATTAAAGCAACTGAAAAATCCTATTTTTGCATTAAAAATAATTATAAAATTAAATTAAATTTTAAAAAATCACATTATTAAGTATTGAAAAATCACACTTTTTCTTCTCATGTCTTAATTGACCCATGAGTGAGGTAAGATAAAAATTCCAAAGTCATTTGAATTAAATTTGATGAATTATGAAGTGGTAGAGCCTTAGGGGCAAATGTGTAATTTTGGAAATTTAGCCTTAATTAACATTTAGGCCTTATTTCAGAAAGGGAAATGGGTAATTTTTTATTCTAATTAACATATTTG
>NW_018221448.1:85534-98493 GCF_001263595.1 Phalaenopsis equestris
GATCCTAGTTGGGTGTGTATGATTTTGGGTGTCAATAACTCACTAATTTAATACCCCTATTTGATGAACAAAATAAAAAACAAAAACATGAATCATCACGATCACTTATATGTAATTTCATTTGCAATGACTAAGACACTCACAAAAAATCTTAAGGGCTTAGTAGTTACTTGGGCTAAATCAAGTTTCATTTAAATAAGGATTAAAAAAGTAAACATCATTGAAAATTAAAAAAACTTTCAAACACTACAAGCCCAAGTCAAAATTTGGCTAAGTCTCTTAAACTTGTCTTTCTAACGGTCTTCACCCACATAATTCTTAAATTGAATCACAAGTGATAATTACCCTATTCTTAGGGATAATTGAGAAATCATTGCTCATTGAGCACTAAGGGTATTTACAAGATGACTTATTAAGCAACATAATAAGTTTAAAAGATCTCGAGATTTTCCACCAGGCAGCGAGAGAGTAGCACAGACCTGATTCTTTCTCTAGATCTGTTGGATACCTCGGAGATCTACAAAACTCAAAATGTTTTTCTTGACAAAATTAATCCTTAATTAAACTCCTAAAGACCCACCAAGATATGACATAGGGTTAGGACAACTACCAAAACCTTACTTTTTTCTTCTATATTAATTGCCCTCACATGCATTTTAAGTTTCAGGTGGTGGAACGAGAAGACTGGTCAAGTATGCTTTTACAACTTTTAGCGTTGTCTTTCGTGTACTTTTATTATATATCTTTATTCTTACACAAATTTGCAAGCTAAACAATCATGTCACCATGCATGAAAACTAAAACTATCAGGATAGCCACGAAACTAAAATAAAAACCAAAACTAAAACTAAAATCAACCAAGATAAAACTCACCGCCACAACATTCAAAATATAAAACAATTCAAAAAATCACAAACATCACACAAAACGACAATTTTAACTAAATTAAGATGTCTCTATCGGATGATTGGGAATCCCTTGGAGGAGGTAACCTACAGCTGCTAACGAGGCTTCCCATAGTCTAAATGAAATTATGGAAGTCATTAAGTTGAGTTTAGTAAGTTCATTTGGACTAAGTAGAAAATAGGGGTGCCAGAACAATGGACCCGTAGGATCCTAACCGGTGTCGCTCTAATAAATTTTTGTATTCCCTCACAAAATTTAAAGAACTACAACCATAGGGCCACCTGATAAGACATCATAACTTGACACACTAGAAAACTCAAACTCGTCGCGGCAAGGAGCTTGGAGCTAGCATGGTGGGCAGCATGACCATCTTCAACAACAAAACCTGGCTTCCCCAGCTAAACCAACCTTCCTTCCTTAGACTTAAACAACAAAGTCGTAGGACTTCTAGGTTGCTTTCTTATGCAATGTAAATCATCACCTTATCTTTAGGCCTTTGCATAGCCCTACTATACAATATAAGCCCTAACTCATCTTAGGATTCTGAGGTTGTTGTTTGTCATGACCTAAATCCTCACATCTATCAGGCTATTTGTGTGATTGTTTCAGACAAATGTAAGCCCTAACTAATAAAATTGACAGGATAAAACACTTAAATTTTGCTCCTCTAAATTTAAGCCAAACATTAGGATAGCTTGGGAAGTCACTGGGGTTCTCCTCTAGATCCATGACATCCCCTAGTTCTTCTTCCTTTGGATTCTACGATAAAATGTTCCAAATTTGAACCAATCGCCTTTCACACCTCTACATCCCATCTCATTGAAAAATTCTACCCTTTGAAACTCCTTGAAGATAATATTTCCTGATTTTTATCGAGAGTCTTCTTAGGTGACTTTGGTCATTTAAGATGTAATTAACTATAGGGGCTTGCCCTTATAGGAAGTATGTCTGAACCCAGCTTAATATAAATCATATTTAATCCTTCATAGTAAATAGGGGAACTTGTCGGCAAATACAAAGTTTTCACACACTAAAAAGATGTCATTTATTCCTTAGTCTATTTGATTGAGCCTCATCCTCAAGTCTTATGTTTATCCTTTGGGATAGATATAGGATTTGAGGTACATCGCTCTTTCATTTAAACTGTGAAAAATATGAGGCCAGTTTGATTTCATATTTTCTTAAAACTAAATATGTATGTAAATTAAAACATCCTTTCGAAGCGGGTGATGGAATTTTGATTCCGGCGACCGACAGCTTCTTACGGGCAAATCCAACAAAAAATAGTGTCGACAGCCCAAGTGGCAATCAAAACTAATGGCGATCGGATCGCTGCTAAGAGGGGCGTGCATGGTGTGATATTGTCGGTTTGAGGAGCCACCACTCTATTTATCTATCTCTTTGCCTTAATTTCTGAATAACTTATTCTATTCAAATTGTGTTTAAAATTCTTAGAAATTAAGAAAATCAAAAAATAAAAAGACAATGGCAAAGAATGATAGAAGATGGAGAAAGAAAATATTAGGTGATAAACCTATAATGGAAATCCTTAGAACATGTCATTACTAAAATTTTCTATGAAAATTTTGTGACCATAGATTCTTTTTGGGTCTTTTAATTCTCTTATTGGAAGAAGCTCCTATAGTTAATTACATCTTAGATAATTAAAATAATCTAAGAACACTCCTAATTAACGTCAAACACTCATTTTCCAAAATTTTTTATGAACACCAGTTGTTGAATCTAAAGGGAATGTCAATTTGTTTTATATAAAAGCTTAAATTTTATGTCTATCCTAAAAATTTTAGGTTTTGTGGCTAACCGAAGAGTTTTAGGTTTTGTGACTCTCCTAAAAGTTCTAAGTTTTGTGACTGTCCTAAAAGTTTTAGGTTTTGTGACTATTCTAAAAGTTTTAGGTTTTGTGACTACCCTAAAAGTTCTATTTTTTGTTATTTTCTTATGTCCTTTTGTTTTATTTTCTTGTTATTTTGTTATTTGGTTTTGGAATCTTGCTTTTGAATATCGTCTCGCAAAACAGAGTTGGCACACCCTGTAATATTTAAAGAAAATCTAAAGCGAGATTTTACTGATATCTCCAGCTAACATGGAGAAACAAGATTATTATAAGGAAATTCAATTTATTGTCAATATTTGAAGGCTTTGATTGGATGTCCAAATCAACTTAGAGATTTTGATTAAGTCAAATAAAAATTAGACTTTGAGAGTTTCATTGTCAACTTAAGAATTTTAGATTTATTGTCAATTGAATAAAAATTGGAACATAAATTTAAGTTAAGTCAAACCTCAAAACAGTATGGGCTGAGTTTGAGTTAACTTAGATTAACTTAAGTTAGGTCAAACTCAAGTCAGGCCCAATGTAAGTTGAACCTAATGTTTGATTTAACTTGAATTCAAGTTAGGTTAAAATCAAGCTAGGTTTTGGTTAAGTCAGGTTTAATGTAGGATGGACTTAATGTTTGGGTTAACTTGATTTCAAGTTAAGTTAAACTCAAGTTAGGTTTTGGTTAAGTTAGGTTCAATGTGGGTTGAATCTAATGTTTGATTTAACTAGAATTCAAGTTAGGTTTTGGTTAAGTTAGGTTCAATGTGGGTTGAACCTAATGTTTGATTAGACTTATTATGGTTAATTAATACTGATTTGTTTAAGGTTTAATTAATTAATTAGACTTATTAGGGTTTTAGTCTAATTAGATTATGGTTAATTAAAACTAATTTGGGTAAGGTTTAACTTATTAATTAGACTTAAATAAACCTAATTTGGGCTAAGTTTAATTGATTAATTAGATTTATTAGGGGTTAAGTCTAATTAGATTAAGGTTAAATAAACCTAATTTGGGTCAGTTTTATTTGACTAATTAGACTTATTAGGGATTAAATCTAATTAGATTAAAGTTAATTAAACCTAATTTGGGTAAGGTTTAGTTGATTAATTAGACTTATTAGAAGTTAAGTATGATTAGATTAAAGTTAATTAAACCTATTTTGGGGAAGGTTTAATTGATTAATTAGACTTATTAGTGAATAAGTCTAATTAGATAAAGGTTAATTAAACCTAATTTGGGTAAGGTTTAATTTATTAATTAGACTTATTAGTGATTAAGTCTAATTTGATTAAGGTTAATTAAACCTTATTTGGGTAAGGTTTAATTGATTAATTAGACTTACTAGGGGTTAAGTCTATTTAGATTAAGGTTAATTAAACCTAATCTGGTAAGATTTAATTGATTAATTAGACTTATTAGTGATTAAGTCTAGTTAGATTAAAGTTAATTAAACCTAATTTGGGTTAGGTTTAGTTGATTAATTAGACTTATTATGGTTTAAGTCTAGTTAGATTAAAGTTAATTAAACCTAATTTGGGTCATGCTTAATCAATTAATTAGACTTATTAGAGGCTATGTCTAATTAGATTAAAGTTAATTAAACCTATTTGGGTAAGGTTTAATCGATTAAATAGACTTCTAAAGTCTAATTAAATTAAGGCTAATTAAACCTAATTTGGATAAGGTTTAATTGATAAATTAGATTTATTAGAGGTTAAGTCTAATTTGATTAAAGCTAATTAAACCTAATTTGGGTAAACTTTACTTGATTAATTAAACTTATTAGAGGTTAAGTTTAATTAGATTAAAGTTAATCAAACCTAATTTGGGTAAGGTTTAACTGATTAATTTGACTTATTAGTGGTTAAGTCTAACCAGATTAAAGTGAATTAAACAAATTTGGGTAAGGTTTAATTGATTAATTTGACTTATTAGTGATTAAGTCTAATTAGACTAAAGTTAATTAAACCTAATTTGGGTAAGGTTTAATTGATTAATTAGACTTATTAGGTGTTAAGTCTAATTGCATTAAGGTTAATTAAACCTAATTTGGGTAAGGTTTAATTGATTAATTAGACTTATTAGAGGTTAAGTCTAATTAGATTAAAGTGAATTAAACCTAATTTGGTTAAGGTTTAATTAATTAATTAGACTTGTTAGTCATTAATTTTAATTAGATTAATTTTGATTTAAACCTAGCTTAATTAAGATTTTAAAATAGTTTATCAGGTTTAATAAGGGATTAAATCTGATTAAGGTTTACTAAGCTAAACCTAACATGATTAAGGTTTAACTTAATTTAATTAAGTCTAATTAAGGTCTTTAGACCTAACTAGGGTTGACAAGTTGAGGTTTGAGTTAGGTCCACTTGGGTTTGAACCTAAAGATGTTGACTTAGCTCAAGGTAGGATGAACCAAGTCTAAGGTTCTTTATTTTGGGGTTTTCATTGTTTTTTTTTTTTTGAATTTACATTTTTTTTAAAACCCTAAATGATAAAATGTCATTTTTAAATTTTTAAATGGTTAAAACTTGACTTTTTAGAGTTTAGGAATGTCACTCTAAAATTTTAACCATTTTAAAATTTAATTTCTAATTTCTGTAATTTTTATAATTATTTTTGAAGACAATTAAAAAATTTGATAGAAATTAGAAATTTGACCTTAGAGAATTTTCTTAATCTTGGAAAATCAGAGAATGTTTGCAAGTATTGAAATATGGATGTGTGAAAATTTGAGAATTTTTTGAGCTACAAATAATTTTTAATAATTAAATTACTCCAAAAAGTAATTAATTAATTAAAAATTAAATATAAAATAATAATTTCAAAATTTGATTCCATAATTTTCTCCTTGTCTCCTTAAGTCTAAGGATTATTTAATTTTATTTTTTTGACTTTTCAGTGCAAATATATGAATTTTTTAAGCTTTCGGAATTTAATTAAATAAGAAAATTTAAATTTTACTATTCATCCACATATGCGCTGAGTGTATCCTCATACTGGTCAAAAACCTATGTGGTGTTGTTTGATTGAGCTTGATTTCCACGCAGGCAGCCACGTGGCCCGTAGTTTTAAATCCCTTTGTATGGATAATACTGCGGTTCGACGTTATCTTGGCCGTCCATTTTTAATACATAAAAAAAGGACGACATTCTGTTATCTTCCCCAAATCTCTGTTTCCTGTGGACCGTTCATGATCCAAGCGCAAGATCTCTCTCGGATCTTATTGAAACCTCATGGAGATTGTTCTATAAGCTTCATCATGGCGAAACGAGCACATCCATATGGATTTGTAGCGGTTTTGAATTTGTTTGTTTCACAAAGGTCTAAACCAAATGCAAATTAGGTTAATTTGGCCATACCTTGGTTTAATGAGGTGAAGCATCAATCAAATTTAATAAGATCAGTTGTTAGGTGCTCATGAAGCTCCTTGTAGGTCTAATTTGAGGTGAAATTGGGTATGAGCAAAAGTTCACCAAAAGTGGCTCACGGCTTGATGTGGAACTAAGTTAGAGCTCAAGGGAAGATCTATTTTTGATTGGAATCTTCTTCTTGCACCTTAGGGAAGGTGTAGGAGGAGTTAATTTGATGATTGGGAGGGGTTTTTGTTAAACTCGAAGAGTGTCCTGCTTTTAAGGATTTTTTGGTGGCCAAATTGGAAGAGAACAATTGGTCTGAAGGCTTGATTTTGGAGGGGATCAATTGCATATGGAGTAGTGAAGAAGTTTTTTATTGGGAGCATTTAAGTTTGAGCAATGTAATTAAGTCTGTGACTTTTTTTTGTGTGTCTCACAGGTTCAGCCTATAAATATGCTTTAGAAGAGCTATGAATGAACCTTGATCAACTTAGGTTCATTTGGGGATAATGTTGACCACATAAATGATGTTTCCAAGATAGAATTTTGCTTGAAGATAAGTTCATTTGATCTTCCAAGGTTAAACCCATGTGGAGTAGGTTTTAACTTAAATTCTTGGCTTCCCCTCATTGGCTCACCTACGAGGTGGATAATGTTGGCTAAAATTCGCTGAGATAGTGATGCACAAAAAACAAGCATATTTAGACTTATATTTTTACTCGCTTTTAGTGATATTGCACTTTAAAGGAATGTACTTTTCATGTTTTATTATAGGTTGTTGATTTTTAGAACTTGAAGCAAAAAAGGATGGAATTTGGAGTCAAAATGACGTCTTTGAAGAAATACTCAGAACAGAGGCCGGCCGGACTATCCTCAACGCTGATGATGTCAGGAGCAGCACCGACGGTGCCATTTAACAGAGAGCATCGAATTAATTCACGAGCCATTGACATCGATGGTGCCAGAATTGGCGTTGATGGCGCCAATGTCGGTGCAAGACCTGTTTCTAAAAGATTCAATGAATTTGGATGCTTTTTGAAGAGTTTTTGGATGCACCTATTGGAAAATGGACATTAGGCTCTATTTAGAGTTGAAATTGATCAGAAAAGACCCCCTTCGACCACTATCCACTCTCTTCCATGCTATTCCACATTCCCCACAACTACTTAGAGTCCATTGGTCATTTATTTCCTTAGAGTTCTGAGTTTTTGTGGTGAGTTTAAGTGTGAATTTTTCTCTATGAGTGTTAGAGAGCGAGAGAAGTGAGAGATTTCTTCTTCCTACATCTTCTAAGAGAGGCTACAAGGGATTCACTTTGAGAAAGAGTTTCAGAAAAGTGTTGTTTGTTTATTATTGTTGTTTGAAATATATTTTATATATAAACTTTGTGTTTTGTTGTATCTTTCTCATGAAGTTTGGGTAGTTCCCTTTATCTTTCTCCCTACTCTGGGAAATGGTGAAATGAAGAGATATTTTGAATGTCCCAATTTTAAAATATAAAATAAATTTTAATGGTTTTTCAACTCCGTTCTTAATTTACTTTTCGATCTCGCTAATTGAATTGTTAAAATATGTTGTGAAACATAAGATTCGGGAAATAGAATATCAGTTCTACAACAAGAGTGAGAATCACATTTAATTCCATGAACGAGTAATTCATTCATGAAATTAAGTGCAAATAAACAGGAAAATATACTTTCTTGGGTATATAATTAGAGGTTTTAGGGTGACAGACTAAAATCACCAATTCGATCTTAGTGTTTAAGAACTAAAGCAAGCATTAGCCTTCACGGGATGGAAAGTGGGAGCTCTGGAGTGAGAGCCAGTATCCTCTTAGCCTAACCACTTATTTAGGGACTAAACCTGAGATTAGCCAATTTTTTTCTAAAACACTGAATCAGGATAGAGAATTAAAGTTGCTCCTATTAGACACAATACACATTTAAACCATTTATCTCATCTCATTTTACCAAAAACTCATTGTAGTGGGAAATAAGCTTTTTCATATTATAAAACTTCATCAGATAAAACATAGTTTAGTAGTTACTATTTAAACTTTGCATTTTAGTTCTGCTTGTAGTTAATAATTTAGTTCTAGTTAATAATTTAGTTCTGATACTATCTCAAATAATTCAAAATTAGTGATAGTAATTTCATTTTATTTTGTTAATTTCCTAGTTAATTTATCATTTCAAAATTAAACCTTCCTCATGGGATCAATATTTGGGGCTTAAATAGAAAGTCTTATATTATTTGATGCTTAAATAAAAGTCTTACATTACTTGATAATGATACGTATACTTGCGTAGAATCTAAACATAAATTTCTTAGTCATAAGATAACACGTCAAGTTCTTGACATCGTTGTAAAGCAGAGTTAACTTTATAAGTTTTACATAACAATATTTTTGTGATCAAGTTTTTGGCGTCGTTGCCGGGGAAGGTAACGGTAAATTAAATAGATTTAGAAAATTAGAAAATTTAGAGATAAAATATAAAAAAATTATTAGAAAAATATAAAATCATTAATATATATATATATATATAAGAGTATTTTAAAGAAATTTTTCTTTGCTTATTATTTTTCTATGTGAAATATTGGATATGGAGGTTTAGTACGTTACGATTCAAAATTAGAACGTATTATTAGAAAAATTCGAAAAAAAAATCAAAAAATTTGAACAAAATGGCAAATAACTTAGATTATCAAATAAATGAAAATCAATGAAAACCCTTAAAAGAATATGCTAATCTGACAGCAGATGAACTTCACTTGACTATTCAAAATCCTGAAGTTCCTGCTAATTCATTTGAGCTTAAACCTGTTATTATCCAAATGGTACAAAATAATCTGTTTGGAGGAACACCTACTAAAGATCCTAACATACATCTTGCTAATTTTCTTAAAATATGTGCTAGTTTTAAATATGATGGGGTGTCTAATGATGTTGTTAGGCTTAAACTTTTTCCTTTTACTATACTTTTTTCCTTTTTATTAAGGGATAAAGCTAAAGCTTGGATAAATTTATTAGCATCTGGATCTATCAAAATTTGGGGAGAATTATCACAAAAAATTTTGGCTAAAAATTTTCCACACTAAAAAACTGCTAAGCTTAGAAATGATATTACGTCTTTCTATCAGTTTGAAAGGGAATCAATATATGAAGCCTGGGAAAGATTTAAAGATCTCCATAGGAAATGTCCACAAAATTATTTACCAGACTGGTTAATAAGTCAAACATTTTATAATGGATTACTAAGATGACTTACATCTATTATAGATGTTGCTACAGGTGGATCAATAATATCAAAACCTTTTGATGAAGCATACTCTTTAATAGAAGAAATGACTACTAACAATTTTCAATGGCCCTCTGAACCGATAAATTGTAAGAGAGTAGCCATTATTCATGATGCTGATGCAATGTCTATTTTAGCATCTCAAATTGGTGTTATATCAAAAAAGATTGATCAAATTATTGTGAACTATTCTCAAACAACACCAGTATTAGAGGAAAATTCACTAAGGTAGATAATTGATACTCAATCATCTTATAAAACTTTAAACGCTATAAATAGTCGAAATAACAATCCTTATTCTAATTATTATAACTCTAGATGGAAAAATCACCCTAATTTTAGTTGGAATAAGTATAACAATTTGGTGAACACTTCAAGAAATTCAAATAACCAAGAAATTCCTAATTATCGACCTTATTATCCTCCTATATTAAACTCTAACCCTAAACCACAAGTTAAGTAAAAGAAGTTGACGATGGAAGAAGAAATGTTGATTATAGGAAATCAAATATAGAAACAAGGAGCTGCTATTAGAAATATTGAAAATCAATTAGGACATATTACTACTACACTTAGTAACAGACCTTCAGGATTGCTTCCGAGTACTGTGGAAGTTAATCCAAAAGATCAAAATAAGGAGCAAATTAAAGTTATTCAACAATGAAGTGGAAAATAAGTAGAAACAAGAATCCAAAGAGAAACTGAAGTTGAGGAGAAGGAGAAGATTGAAAGCGACCACAATGAAAATGAACCAATATAAGTTCCTTTAGAAAAACCACCACTACCTCTGTTTCCTTTGAAGTATAAGAATAAAGATTAACAATTTACAAAATTTTTTGAAATCCTTAAAAAGTTAACGATAAACATTCCTTTCATTGAGGCTTTAGAACAAATGCTAAGTTATGTGAAATTTATGAAAGATATACTAAACAAGAAAAGGAAGTTTGCAAATCATGAGAATGTTGCACTCAGTGAAGAGTGTAGCGCTATTATTCAAAAAAAGCTTTCTAAAAACTTAAAAGATCCTGCTTAGTGTTACTGTATCTTGTGCTATTATTGAAAAGTTTTTTGGAAAAGTCTTATGTGATTTAAGAGCGAGTATCATTCCTATGCCTCTATTGATTTTAAACATTTAGATTTAGGAGAGATTTCCCCTACTAGGGTAACTCTTCAGTTAGCTGATCGATTACAAACTTATCCTAAAGGAGTTATAGAAGATGTATTTGTCAAAGTGGATAAATTTATTTTTCCTATAGTCTTTATAGTATTAGATATGGTGGAAGATAAAGTGATTCCTATTATATTGGGGAGACCATTTCTTGCAATAGAGAGAGCTGTGATAGAAGTGCAAAAATGAGATTTAATAATGCGAGTTAATGATCAATAAGTAACATTTAATATTGTGAAAGCTATAAAATATTCTGCAATAGAAAAAGATAATGAATGTTTTAAAATGGAAGTTATTGATTATATGAGTAATGTGAAGAAAAATTAAGCCAAGAAGAATATTATGAGAATGAAATAAAAGAAAAGAATTTAGATTATATTCAAGACAAATTTAAGACTTTAGGTTTGTTGGAAAAAGATAATAAAAATTTTAATCCTTAAAGTATTAAACCACCTAAACTTGAACTGAAAGTATTACCTGCCCATTTAAAATATGTGTTTGTAAGAGATTCATCTACATTACCTATTATTATATCTTCTGATTTAACTGAAATTCAAGAAAAAAATTAATTAAAATTTTAAATTAATATAAAAAGGCTTTTGGATGGACTTTAGCAGTTATTGAAGGAATTAGTCCTTCAATTTGTATGCATAAAATTTTATTAGATGAATAATACGAACATAAACTAATTCTCAGAGGAGATTAAACTCAATAATGAAAGAAGTTGTTAAAAAAGAATTCTTAAAATTGTTAGATACATGAATTATACATTTTATTTCAGACAGTGCTTAGACAAGTCTAATTCACTGTGTTCCAAAGAAAGGAAGAGTGGCCGTTGAACAAAATGTGAAAAATGAATTAATACCAGTAAGACAAGTTATTGGTTGGCAAATTTGTATAGACTATAGAAAATTAAACATGGCCACCAGGAAAGATCACTTTTCTTTACACTCTCTAGACCAAATGTTGGATAGATTTGCTGGAAATAAATATTACTGCTTTTTAGATGGATATATCGGGTATCATCAAATTCCAATTTCACTTGAGGATCAAGAGAAAACAACATTTACAAGCCCTTATGGAACATTTGCTTTTTGTAGAATGCCTTTTGGATTATGCAATGCTCCTGCGACTTTTTAAAGATGGATGTTGCCAATTTTTTAGCAATTTGATTCAACATGGAATAGAAGTATTTATGGATGATTTTTCTCTATTCGGGACTTCATTTGAATTATGTTTAAATAATTTAGAAAAAGTTCTGGAATTATGTGAACGAATCAACCTAGTAAAAAATTGGGAAAAATATTAATTTATGGTTGCAGGAGGATTTGTATTTGGGCATAAAATTTCTAAAAATGGCATGGAAGTAGTTCCTGCAAAAATTCATGTTCATGAGAAATTACCACCTCCTACTACGGTTAGAGAGGTAAGAAGTTTTTTAGGACATGTTGGTTCCTACAGACGTTACATAAATTTTTTTTAAAAAAATAACTAAGACATTATGCCAACTTTTAGAAAAGGATACAACATTTTATTTTAATGAGGAATGCTTAAAAGCATTTGACTAATTGAAAGAAAAATTAATCACTACACCTATAATAGTTCCACCTGACTTGGCTATTGTAGTTGTTTTAGGACAAAGGCACAACAAAGTTTTTAAAGTAATGTATTATGCTAGTAAAACTCTAAATGATGCTCAACTTAGTTACACTACTACTGAAAGAGAGTTATTAACTATTGTCCATGCCTTTGATAAGTTTAGATCTTACTTGATTGGAACCAAATGTATAGTGCATATAGATCATTCTGCTATCAAATACTTGATACAAAAGAAGGATGTTAAACCAGGTTAATTAGATGGATACTTCTTTTGCAAGAGTTCAATTTTATGGTAATTGATAGAATGAGAAATGATAATCAAATAGCTGATCATTTGTCTAGACTAGAAAATGAAATATTAACTAATTTTACAAATGAAATTTTAGAAAATTTCCCTGATGAACAATTATATAATATTGATGTAATGAATATTTTGTGGTATGCCGATATGGTAGATTATATTTTAAGTGATATTCTCCCACCAAATGTTAAGAATCAGCAATTGAAGAAGTTTTTTTATGATTCAAAATTCTATTTTTGGGATGACCCGTATTTGTAATAACAATGTAAAGATCTAATTATTAGTAGGTGTTGACCTCACGTAGAACTTCTAAGCCTAGATCCCTTGATCTTTTGGGATACTCATGTAGATGATCTCCTAAACCTACTAGCCCTAAGAACATGGTTTGGCTAATACCACTATGTAGAGGACCCAAAATGGGATTTTCATTGGTCCAGGGCTTATTGGTGATGATTGGTACCTCAACTCTACCAAAATACCCAGCCTA
>NW_018221448.1:98889-100952 GCF_001263595.1 Phalaenopsis equestris
ATCAACCATCAATTGACCTTGGTGAATCCTCATATCCATTTGATTTTGGCCTAAATCCAAAATATCCAAATTTAGCCCCAAATTGGCTAAGTCCCCAAATTTCACCCAATTGATTGCCTTAACCTCCAAATTGGCATCTAATTATTGTTGAAAACTCTTCATGAGGTCCCTATTGACAATTTACAATAATCAATTTGGACTTAGCCCAAGGCTAACCCAAGCTAGACTCAAGCCTAGCCCAACATGACCAAATTGATTAAAGTTCAAAATTCTCTCAAATTGACCCTTCAATTGAACTCAAGACCATTTCCATTCTTCACCAAAGTTGTCCCTTATGATCATCTACACCAAATTCAACAATTAATTGGGCCAATTAACATGGGTAACCTAGCCCAAACCCAAGTTTTGGTCATTTGCACCCACTTGGACCCATGCACTAAATGTGACCTAACCATCCTAAAATCACCAAATTAACTCCACCACAGCCATTAGTTGGACTTAGTGAATAGTACAAATAACATGAAACCACCTAAATCAAGCCATGGACCAAAAGTCCCCCAAATTAAGGGATATTATTTAAAAAAATGCACATGCTTAAGATATCTTTGCCAAATCAAAGCACATTTGCCTTAAATTGTTGTGATGGATTCCTCTGGGTTTTCTGAGCTCCTAGCCACCTTCCCCTGGCTGGCCGGCCAGCCTAGTGGCCATAAAAGCCCAAAACCAGGAGCCACTTCCATGGCACCTCACCCAAATCAAACCTAGAGGCTAGCTCATCCAAATCAAATTGAAGAGCTTCTCTGCCCTCCACCTAAGCACCACAATGCACCCAAACTTATGCCCTGAGAGCCACCCCATGACCATTTTTATAAAAACTCACCTCCCACGGGCATGGGAGGTGTGCTGAAATTTTCTTAGAGAGGCCTCTCCAAACTTCACACAGAGCTTCCCTAAGATCCCCTCAGTACTTTCCAACCATTTTCCCTCACTAATTCCCATTGCCAGATCTCAATTTGGAGCTTAAAACCTTGCCAAAAATTAGGACAGAACCCAATACACCTCCACATTCTACCAAACTTCAATTGCTTGTGCCCACACCTTCACAACAATAAGAGAAGACAAAACCTCATCAAATTACCCTCTCAAATAACGTCGACCATAGCTCTAGACCAACACCTGAAATCAAGCTTGATCGAATTCATACCTAGGCCTTATACCAAGACCAGAGACTCAATACCTAGCCTCCTTGGACCCCAACAAACATACCGAGCACCTCTGATTGAAGCCTCCCTTCTCAGAGCAAAGGTATAAAACTTCTCCTCCTCCCGAGCTTATTTTGATTCTCCATCTACTTAGGCTTGATTTCATGGTACATTAACCATATGGATGTGTTCGTCTCACTTAGACGAGTCCATAGGATCAAACCCGAAGTGATTTAGTTGACAAGCGTGTATCAAATGGACAAGGGAGATCAAGCCGGACAGCGCTTCGGGACATAAACAGCGGGCCGAGTCAGCAAGCTACGTGGACGGCGGCGTCCAACCAGAGTGCGCCACACATGCCTTCGGAGCTCCCTAGGATCTAGTCAGCACGCGCGGTTTTAATAGATAAATAGGGCTTTTTCTTATTTATTTAAATACCCTTAACTTAGAAAATTGATAACTTTGTGTAGAAAAATAAAAAAAATAAAATAAAAAAATCCTCTTGCTCAGTGAACAAAGGAAAATAATGTGAAATAAATTTCAAGACCATGTTGTGCATATTTTATTTTTAATTAATTAAACACTATTTTGAATCATTTGATTCTCCATGCATATTGCTACCTCACCTTAGCTTGAAACTTTGGCATGTTGCAACCTCTATCAAGGAAATATCCCTGATTTTTCCAATGTCATAGGAGATTCCTATACAGAGATCCATATTTTTCAAGTTATTCCACATTATTTCCTTAAAATAATCAAGGAAATTATCATATTGATTAGAAAATCCTAAGAAAATTTTGGAAGGTCCACCATGACTAGAGAAGCCTTTGGAAATAATTTCATGGGTCAAGTCATTTAAAA
>NW_018221448.1:101113-101527 GCF_001263595.1 Phalaenopsis equestris
AACTTAAGTTAATTTTTAAAGATAAATACCACTTTTGACATTTAAATAATTTTTAAAAATCAAAATATAACTCAAAAAATTATGAAATTTAGTTTTTTGAGTTCTCTGTAATCAGGGATATTTTTTAAAAATAAAATGATATTTAAAATAAAAACTTGATTTTTAGCCTATTCTAAATATTTAAATAATTAAAAATTCATAAAAATCACAAGAATAATAAAACTCATGGAAATGTTCTAAATTACTTCCAAATCACTTAGTAACAATTAGAATATTTCTCCTGATTTTCTAAATAAAGATATTTATTTTCAAAGCTTAAAAATAATCCTTTTTTTTTAAAGGCTAAAAATGAGTTTTCACTAAAATAATTCCAATAAATCAAGGAAAAATTAGAAAAATATAAAATTTGCTCCT
>NW_018221448.1:102164-106685 GCF_001263595.1 Phalaenopsis equestris
ATTTATTTGATGCTTGAAACACAAGGGGTTTAATTGGTAGAAACCAATCTCACTTTCTTAATTAAGATTAATAAATTTTTAAATTATTAAAATTTGGAAATTTATTAAAATTAAATGATCCTGGACTTAGGGGTATGACTTTTGAAGTCAATAATTAATCAATTTAATACCCCTATCTTGATTTTCAAATAAAATCCAAATCATGAATCATGACCACTTAAAGCTTCACCCTTTTCAAAACTAATCAAGACACTCACTTAGGTCTTAAGGGCTTATTGGTGACTTAGGCTAAATAAAAAATTGATTAAACAAGGATTAGAGTAATAAACATAATTAAATCAAACATCCTTGAAACACCACTAAGCCCAATTAGGATTAAAAATTTGGCTAAGCGTTTAAACTACACTGACTTGCCCTTAAAAGGGTCTTCACCCACATAGATGGAATTAGACATTTAATTATTTCCTATACTTAGGAATAATTAAGACATCAGAGTTCACTGAGTAATAAGGGTATTTACAGGATGAACGATTAAGCAATATAATAAGTTTAAATGGACTCAAGGCTTTTCATCAGTTGATGAGGGAGAGACATGGACCTGTTTCCCCCTCCTAGCTTGTTGGATACCTCAGAGGCCTATTAAACTTAATATGCTTCGCTCAATGAAATCATCCTCAACTAAACTTTTAAGGACTCACCAAGATATGACATAGGGTTAGGAAAATTACCAAAAGTTTACTTTTCCTGCTCTTTATATTCTACCTTAACATGCATTTTAAGTTTCAGGTGGTGGAATGAGAAGACTCGCCAGGTACGATTTTACAGTTTATAGTACCGTCTTTTTTTTGTCTTTTCCTTACATGTTTTATGCTTGCATTTACCTACATAAACTTGCATGTTAACCATAACCATAACCCAAAACCAAAACTAAAATCAACCAAGATAAAATTCGCCGCCACAACATTCAAAAATATAAAACAACTCAAAATTTAATCACAAACATCAGACAAAACCACAACTTCAACTAAATTAAGATGTCTCTATTGGATGATCGGGAATTCCTCAGAGGAGGTAACCTACGGTTGCTAACGAGGCTTCCCATGGTTTAAATGAAATTATGAAACTCATTAAGTTTGGTTTAGTAAGTTCATTCGGACTAAGTGAATCCAATTGAAAATAGTGATACCGGAACGAGGGAACCGTAGGATCCTAACCGGTGTTGCTCTAATCAACTTTAATATGCCCTCATAAAATTTAAAGGACTTCAACCATAGGGCCACTTGATTTGACATTATAACTCAACACACTACAAAACTCAAACTTGTCGTTGGCAGGAGCTTGGAGATAGCATGGTGGGCAGCACGGCTATCTTCAACAACGAAACATATCTTCACCAGCTAAACCAATCTTCCTTCCTTAGACTTCAAACAAAAAAGCCATAGGACTTCGAGGTTGCTTGCTTATGCAACGTAAATCCTCATCTTATCTTTAGGCCTTTGTATAGCCCTGCTATATAATATAAGCCCTAACTCGTCTTAGGATTTCGAGGTTGTCGTTTGTCACGACCTAAATCCTCACATCTTCCAGGCTATTTGTGTGATCATTTCACAAAAATGTAAGCTCTAACTAATAAATTTTGCAGGATGAAACACCTAAATATTTCTCCTCAAAATTGAAGCCAAACATTAGGATAGCTTGGGAAGAAGTCACCGGGCTTCTCCTCTGGATCCATGACATCTCCTAGTTCCTCTTCCTTTGGATTCCATAACAAAATGTTCCAAATTTAAACCAATCCCCTATCACACCTCTATGTCCGATTTCGTTAAAGAGTCCTACCCTTTGAAATTCCTTGAAGATAATTTTTCTTGATTTTTATCGAGAGTCTTCTTAAGTGACTTTGTTCATTTAAGATGTAATTAACTATAGGAGCTTGCCCTTATAGGAAGCATGTCCGAACCCAGCTTAATATAAACCCTATTTAATCCTTTATATTAAATAGGGGAACTTATTGGCAAATACAAAGGTTTCGCAGACCAAATGGACGTCTTACTTTCCTTAATTTATTTGATCGAGTCTCATCCTCAAGTCTTGTGTTTATCCTTCGGCATAGATACAGGATCTGAGGTACAGTGCTCTTTCATTTTAAACTATGAAAAATATGGGGTCAGTTTGATTTAATACTTCAACGTCCTTCTGAAGCGGGCAACGAGATTCCGATTCTGGCGACCGACAGCTTCTTAAGGGTAACTCCCCACAAACCAACCCGAATAACACCGACAAGGGGAATGACTCAAATTTGGAACATTTATTGTAGAATCCAAAGGGGGAAGAACTAGGAGATGTCATAGATTCGGAAGATAATCTAAGAGACTTTCCAGTCTATCCTATTATTTGGCTTCAGTTTTGAGGAGAAATTATTTAAATTTTTCATCCTGCCAATTTTAATTGTTTAGGGCTTACATTCATGTGAAACGATCACATAAATAGCCTGAAAGATGTAAGGTTTTAGGTCGTAACAAATGAAGACCTTGAAATCCTAAGACGAGTTATAGCTTATATTGTACAGTAGAACTATACAAAAGGCCTAAAGATGAGTTAAGGATTTATGTTGCATAAGCAAACAACCTCAAAAATCCTATGGCTTGTTGTTTAATTCTAAGGAATGGTTTAGCTGGTGTAGACATGTTTTGCTGTTAAAGATGTTAGTGCTGCCCACAATGCTAGCACCAAGCTCCTCTTCTTGACAAGTTTAAGTTTTCTAATGTGTCAGGTTATATGGGGAATATTAAAGTTGATTAGAGCGACACCAGTTAGGATCCAACGGTTCCCTCGTTCCGGTACTATTATTTTCTTTCGGATTCACTTAGTCTAAATGAATTTACTAAACTCAACTTAATGAGTTCCATATTTTCATTTAGACCGTGGAAAATCTCGTTAGCAACTGTAGGTTACCTCCTCCGTGATATTCCCAATCATCCGATAGAGACGTATTAATTTAGATGAAATTGTTTTGTTGTGATGTTTGTGATTAAATTTTGAGTTGTCTTATATTTTGAATGTTGGGGCAGTGAATATTAGCTTGATTGATTTTAGTTTAGTTTTATGGCTAACCTAGCAGCTTTGGTTTTATGCAGGTGATATCGTTGTTGAACATGCAAGCTCGATACAGGAAGTACAGAAAGGTAAATGCAATAATTTAAAAACTTACCAGTCGATTCTTCTCGTTTCACCACCTTAAAGGTCAGTACTTACAAAACATGTATACAATATTGTAATGAATTTAATTTGTAGAAGTAGATGAAGTTTTAGCTACCAAACCCCAAGTTATGATTTTATTGAATCTCAGAAGATCAAAGTAGATGATTTTTAAACAAATTATGGCAAGTCCAATTTGACCTTCAGAAAGTTTAATAGATTTCAATGTGCTCGAGGCATGATCCTGGACCACTTTGAAGATCTCTTTGAATATTTTGAGTTCATTCTGAATCTATCATATTGTTCCATTAATCATCAGAGGTCGAAGTATGACTACACATTGCTCAGTGAAACTTAACAATTTAATTATCCCAAAGATATGATACTCGATTAATCAATCGATGTTTCATTTAACAATTATGTGAGTGGGTGCCCCTAAGGCAAGTTTTGGTCTTTTAAAGATTTTGGTGCCCACAATCACAGTCAGGCTTGTAGTGTTTAAAGATGTTAATCATCAATCATATCATCTTCTAAATCCAATCAATTAAGTTTAGACGTCGAGCCTAGGTCACTACCGAGCCCTCAACAATCATATAAGGTGAAATGGCGATTGTCAAAATTTTGATTTAAGTAGCTTATTTCCTTATTGAATGATCACATCATCCTAAACTTTGGGCTTGAGAAAAGTAAACTATCATCTTTTCAATCTTAAGCTCATCACTTAAAAGTCATTTGATCATAGTTGACTTCCAAGTCATGAAGATTAGGAGAATTATGATTTTTTTTTATGTTGTGCTGAGTGAGTTTCTACCTTTTTATCCCATTACATTTCAATCATCAAAACATACTTATTAAGTTCAAAATTTCCCATTTCCCCTTAGTTAATCCTAAATTTTTATTAAGGCACCAAAATCTAGAATAACTATTTTGCCCTTGGGGTGCTTCACCTCATAACATTAAACATAACCCACATGACTTTGAGCATTTAGAATGTCATGTCCATGAGGTAATTACTATAATAGAGGAGAATATGGGGGCTTCTCAAATATTTAATTTAATTGAATTATTTATTTAAATTTAGAATATAGGATTTTCAAAAATTGACTTATTTAACTTTCCAAAATAAAATTTTTATTTAAGAGAAAATTATTAAATGTTTTCTTAGGTCAGACAAACACTTAATCAAAATTTTATTTTTGAATTAAATTTTTATCATTATTATTTTATTATTACCAAGCTTCAATGGTTTAATTAAATAGAAAAAAATGTTTTAATTACCAAAATTAATTTTATATTTTTGTTAGACTTCTCTAAGTTCCGAAAACT
>NW_018221448.1:111944-124752 GCF_001263595.1 Phalaenopsis equestris
CTTTCCCTGTGAGGGCCCAGCACGGAGCTTGCATGGGAGTGACTGCCTACAGAAGGAGGAGGCACTCTAAGTTGCTAGCATGGGTGCTCTGCCTACCGAAGGCACGTGCATGTTGGTACTTTGGTGCGGGGGCGTCGAGCCCAAAATAAACAGGTTGAATTTATGACGTGCTCTACAAACATTTTTTGGACGTTTACGAGCCATGAGGTACTCCATGATAGTGGAAATTTATTTCATAGGCTCAAGATCCAAAAATAGTGTCAAAACAATCATCCCACAGTAGTTGTTGTGCCAACATTTAGAAATTCAAAAGCACTGGTGTTTTTTGGTTCGGTCGCACTTGCTCCTCTTGACTCAAATAATAATTTTTTGTTCCATGAAAGACCATTTTTCAAATCTATTTGAAGCAAACTCATGTTTAGGATTATCGTATGTTGAAGGAGCAGAGCTAAATACTGTAGGCTCAACCTCGCCATATAAAGTCCAAAGCTACTAATCATGTTGAAATCTCTAATGATATAAATTATATTTGAATTCGTTAAGCATTAAGTATGATTGATTCGTTTGTTTTAAATATGGACACCTAAACTTACCCTCATACAAGCAAGTTGGTAGTTGAGATGTTTTTTTATACGAAGGCCTTATCATGGTTCAAGAACTCTTTAGTGAATCATTTTCTATCCGGATAAATTCTATTATAGATGCATGATCTTGTTCAACAAATTCCCATAAATAACATATATCTTTGAGGAATTACTATTAGGTAAAATACACAATAGAGAAAGAGAAATTATAAATGAAGAGATTAGAAGAATAAAATGGAAAGATGTTATATTTTATGATATTACTAAGCTTTTCTAAAGTTGTTTAATAAAGCGGAGAAACAACTAAATATTTGTCTCACACATCTAAAAAAAGTTGTCGAGACATGAACATACAACATTGCCCTATAAAAAAATAAGGAGTCTGGAAACCTTAACACAAAATATCAAGGTTCTCTCATTTCACTCTCTATATCAATAATTTACATAATATTTTTATCATAATTAGTAATTGACATAAGAAATGCTACATTTATCCCTTCTTAAAGTTTAAATATACATTTTCATACTAGATTCGAAGCACATTTACATGCGTGCATACATTTATTTACACAAAGTGGAATGTATATAAATTTTAAAGTTAATTGGGTTGCATGAATACATAAAAATTTTGTACTAGGTATGCGAATTTGTCTTTAAAAAGGACAATTTACATGCATAGCATACAATTATTATGTATTTTTAGATATCAAACCTAGATTTTTATATTTACACACATAGGAATCAAAACATTAGTATCACATCAAAAACATCATATTTCCAAAATTTAGACGTGAAATTAATTTTTATATTTTAAAGTACCGAATTGTCATATATATATATATAAAATGAAATTTAGATTTATACCACAAAATTCTTATGAATTTGCATATCTCAAACCTAAACTTTGATATTTCGCCACATAACACTCCAAACTTTAATATCACATCAGAAATAAAACTATTATTACATTTAATAAAAATAAATATATATTTTCATGCATGCATTTTAACCACTGAAGTGTCATGTTGTGAAGATAAGAATTTAGGCATGTGATACACAAAACATAAGAATTATTTTCTAGGTATACCAATTTGCATTTAAAAAAGGACATTCAAATGCATGCTATACATTTACTACATATTTATAAATCTCAAACTTAAACTTTCACATCTACAAACTTAGCACTACGTACTTTAATATCACGTCAAAAACATCGATTTCAATAATCTAAATTCTATAAAATGAAAGACAAATTTCCATCCATGGATTTAAAGAACTAAAGTATCCTATATGTAAAAATCAAAATTCTGGTACGAGATAGACAAAACATATGATTTGTGAACTATGTACACAAATTTCACAATAAATTTTTGGTGTTAAATAGGGAAAGACCTGCGAGATGAGCACAAAGCATGTAAAAGTCAACTAAATCACCAAAACAATAGAAAATCGAATAAAAATTTTAAATTTCTCTTGAATAGAAATTTTCAAAATGTTAAAAAAAAAACAAACGGAATTAGTTAAGTATAAAATTTGACGATGATTGGAATAGAAATTATTTTCGATTTGACTATAAGAACTTGAGAAATTGTTAACCTTAGTGAAAATACGATCCAAGAGCGCTCGGTTGGCCCTCGAAGCTAGGCACACGGGTGAGAGTGAAATGAGGGGGTTTGAAGGTTGGTTCCATATAAACACAAATTTCGACGGCTTTCCTACAGTCAGCTGTTCATTGGTTACTAATTTATTAATAACTAAGGGAATCATGTACTGATTACAATGACATGACATGTCGTTGGCTATTAATAAATAAAAGAACTATGCCATAACTCTTTGACCGTCGGTGACAATGACCTAACATGAGTTTCTTTATAAGTTGAACAAAAATTATTGGCCCTTCAGTTTTTACTTTATTTTTATTTTTGTTAAATTTCTTTTTTTAAGTAGGATGACCACAATAATCCAACGCCTTGAAACTCTTCGATTAATTTCTAACTACTGTTATAGCAACACATACTATTGTGAAACTGCGAATCCTTTTTAACCGCCATTACATTGACGACAAATACTAATTTAATGCCACATGCCATCTACATTATTTCGTTTACTAGCAGGAACGTTTAGCGGGAAAAAAATGTTTCCTTTTTTTACTTCAAGCTCACCTCAGCATCACTTCGAATGCCATTTTGTCAGTAGCCTCAAATTAACGCTATAATTGCTATTTAATTACACAACCAATAATTATTTATTGATGCATGCATAGATACATCTTAATCCTCTCCACTCTGTATTATATAACTCACGTGAAAACGTTATACTATCTCACCAACTCTCACTCTCTTAGCTCGCTCACAATGGCACTTCAACTAACCTCCCCCTTTATTCTCTTCTTCTTTTGCTTTACCGCGACAATGGCAACTTACAACGTGCTGAGCTTTGGCGCAGTGCCGGATGGTCATACTGACTCTGCACCAGCTTTTTTGGATGCATGGGGTCAGGCCTGTGGCGACAAAAAGCCGGCGACTTTGATGGTGCCGGATGGAGACTTCTTGGTGAGTCGGGCATTATTTAAGGGTCCTTGTAACAACGGGTAACGTTCAGGTGCTCATAAAGGGCAACATTGTTAGAAACTCCAGTAACTGCACAACGGCAGAGTGGATCGCTTTCAAGAATGTGGAAGGACTCACCATCTCCGGTGACACTCATGGAGAATCTCTCTGGGCCTGTAAGGCCGCCGGCCACTGCTGTGCTGCCCCACAGACTCTACGGTAATATAGATTCTGCAAATATATATATATATATATTTATTGATGCATGCATAGATACAGATATATACATCTCGATTGTCTCCAAATAAAGATACAGGTATAAATATTTAAATGGTCTCCAAAAAATATATATATAGATATATATATATTAGATTGTCTCCAAAAATGTAGATCTATATGCATGCATAGATACAAATATATATATATAAGACAATCCTTTGACAAGCCAAACGAAGAACAACTCTACAATGGCACAAATGAAGGATGGCTCATTTTCATACATACTAAAAAGATGGATCATATGGTGAAGCAACACACAGGTTAATTTAGTTTGTAGGCCTCTGTGTCTTCCTCACGTGATTCAGCTTGCTATCATCAAATGAATTATCATGAACCGACAATCAAAATCATCATGACCGGACAGCTAACTCTTTATTAATATATTTTTAATTGTTTGCTTCCTCTTTGCTGGTCCTGATGATTTTGAATATATTTTTTAAATATCATCAAATATATTTCTATTGTTCACTTCCTCTTTGCTTCCTATCCTCTTCCAACCTCACCCTCTATTCCTTCGGTTTAATTCCACAGACACTGTTGACCTCACTATTAGTGAAGGTCTTAAAATCATAGCCATAGACCAAATTCAACTTGGGAAATCTTATGACTTAAGATTCTTTGACATATTCAAAATACTTGAAAATAATCATTATGATCATCAAGATAAAGGGTCTACCAACATTGACTTCCTTGAATATATCTAGGGTCATTAAAACCCTAAAAATTAAAATAACCCTCAAAGCACTCTTTTTGGATCTTAATAATGAATATCCCTAAAATGATCAGATCAGTAGTGACAAACCTTAATCTGGTCAAACTTTGACTTAATGGCCACCATAATGATCATAAAGTCAACATTTACACATATTACCTCAATTGGTCAACTTTGACCCAAATAGTCAATTTTGGTCCAACTGGTCAATTTTGGCCAAGCTGGTCAACTTTGGATAATTTGGACCAATGAATCAGTTCAAACCCTAAAAATGATCAAATTGGATCATTTGATCATTTCTAAACACCAAAATGATTAATGTGGACTTTTTAGTCAACTATAGACACCATTCACTAACTATTAGTCTAAATGGTCAATCCATGATATACTGACCACCACATTGACTATATTAGTCAACTAATACACTGAAAATAAAGGGAGAGCTAGCCTTCAGGTGAAGGAAAGTGGGAGCTCTTAAGTGGGAGTCGGTATCCTCCTAGCATAACCACGGGTTTAGGGACTAAACCTAGGATTAGCCAAAGATTTTCTATGCACTGTATCAGGGTAGAGAATTATAATTGCTTCTATTTGGCACAATACATATTATGAAGATTTATCTAATCTCATTTCAACAGGACCTCATTGTAGTGGAAATGATGCTTTTTCACATAAGAAATCTTAATAACATAAACATAGTTAGTAGATTAGTAATTATTTTTTAAACTTTGCATTTCTGTTTTGCTAATAGTTAAATATTTTAGTTTGATAACATCTCAACATTCAAAATTAATGTCAGTGATTTCGTTTGATTTTTTGTAAATTTCCTAGTAAAACTTATTATTGCTAATTTACACCTCTAATTTACACATTCCCTGTGGGATCGATATTTGTGGCTTAAATAGAAAGTCTTGTATTACTTGATAATGATATATATAATTGCGTAGAATCCAATTATTAACTGCATCTAATTATATAAATTTTACACAACTTTATTTTCATAAAAGGATCAAGTTTTTGGCATTGTAGTGGTGTCAACTTCATAAATCCTTCTATATAAAAATCGAGATCATCAACCTTGACCTAAATAATCAAGATTGGTCAAAATGGTCAATCCATGACTCATGACCACCACATGGGCTATATTGGTCAACCCTTGACCAAATAAATCAAATTTGGTCAAAATGATCAATATTTGACCTAATAATTATCACATTGACCCAAAAGTCAACTCAATAACTTAAGAGGTCAGATTTGGCTAATATGGCTAAACCAAGACACATAATCAAAGCCCATGGACTTATGATTAACCCATCCATGAGAGGGTTAGGTAACTCACATTAGTCAACTCTAGATCAGAATTGGTCTACTCTGGTCAACACTGGTCAACAATGGTCAAATTTGGTCAAAATATTCAATTTTGAACCAAATTAACAAAATTGGACAAATGGTCAACAACCAAAATCATTTTGACCAACTTATGGGTTAATATTATAATTTCCTCCATTTTTGAATAATTACATAATTAATAAAAAATGGATTTATAAAATTTAACCCTAATTTAAATGGCATCATATATGACATAAAAAAACTCATAATTGATTTTCTAAATTAAATCTAATTTATGGAAAGCCATCAATGGGTCACCCATGACTCATTAGACCCATCATGAAATATTTGTCACCTTATCCAACCCATTAACCATGATTCTAACCATAGTTAAGAGTCATTATAACACCATCATGAAAGAAGGGACATGTGTCATTCCCTCTTAAAACAAAAGCATGACATGGAAGCTTAGGTGGAGAGCACCTCAAAACCTCACCAATGGAGAGAAATAGCTTATCTAAATCTCTTTTATCATGGTTAAATTCATCATGAGGAGAAAGATGAGTAAGAAGCATATGTGTCATGCTCCCTTTAATCCATGAAATGAGCTGATGGAATTTTGTGGGGAAGGCTATCTGATCTTGAAAGTATAGTTGTGTAAGACTAATAAAGTTGACTCCGCTTTACAACGATGCCAAAAACTTGGTATGTTATTTTATTAATAACAAATTTAGACAATTTATCTTGGGATTCTACGCAAGTATACGTATCATTGTCAAGTAATATAAGAATTTTTATTTAAGCCCCAAATATCGATCACACGAGGAAGGTTTAAATATGAAATGATAAATTAACTATGAAATTCACATAAATAAAATCAAATTAATGTCATTAATTTCAGATTGTTTGAGATACTATCAGAACTAAATTATTAACTATTAGCAAAACTAAAATACAAAGTTTAAACAGTAACTACTAAAATATGTTTTATGTGATGAAGTTTTCTAATATAAAAAAATATATGTCCCACTACAATGAGTTTTTAGTAAAATGAGATGAGATAACTGGTTTAAATATGTATTGTGCCAAATATGAGCAATTTTAATTCTCTACCCTGATTCAGTGTTATAGAAATGAGTTTTTAGTAAAATGAGATGAGATAACTGGTTTAAATATGTATTGTGCCAAATATGAGCAATTTTAATTCTCTACCCTGATTCAGTGTTATAGAAAATTATTGATTAATGTCAAGTTTAGTCCTTAAATTCGTGGTTAGGCTAGGAGGATACTGGTTCTCACTCGAGAGCTCCCCTTCCCTTCCCCTAAACGCTAGCACTCACTTTAGTACTTAAACACTAAGACCAAATTGGGGATTTTAGTCTGTCACCCTAAAATCTCCAATTCCACACCCATAAAAGTATATTTCCTTATTTATTTGCACTTAATTCCATGATCAAAATACTTCTTCATGGAATTAAATGAAATTCTCACTCTTATTGTAGAACTTATACTCCATTTCCCGGTTCATATGTTTCACAACATATTTTACCAATTCAATTGGACAGATCGAAAAGTAAACTAAGAACGAAGTTGAAAAACCATCGTTTTATTTTATATTTTAAAATTGGCACATCCAAATTATCTCTTCATTTCACCATATCTCAGAGTAGTGAGAAAAATAAAGAAAATTACTCAGGCTTCTTGAGAAAGATGTTCATGATAAAGATACATTAAAACACAAATTTCATTTATAAAATAAAGTTCATACAACAATAATAAACAAACAACACTTATCTGAAACTCTTTCTCAAAGCAAATCCCTTGTAGGCTCTCTTAGAAGATGTAGGAAACAGAAATCTCTCACTTCTTTCCCTCTCTAACACTCTTAAAGATAAATTCACACTTAAACTCACCATAAAAACTCAAAACTCTAAAGAAGTAATTGACAAATGTACTCTAAGTGGCAGTGGGGAATGTGAAATAGCGTGAAAGAGAGTGGAAATCGGTCGAAGGGGATCTTTTCTGATCAATTTCCACTATAAATAGAGCCTAATTTCGTTTATATAATAGGTGCATCCAAAACTCTTCAAAAAGTGTCTATATTTGTCAAATCTTATAGAAACAGGTCTTGCACCGACATTGGTGTCGTTGGCATCCATTCTGGCGCCATCGGTGCCATTAGCTCATGAATTAATTCAATGCTCTCTGTTAAATGGTGTTGTCGGCACTGCTCCTGGCACCATCGGTGCTAAGGATAGTTCAACCATTATTCTTTAGGTCTACAGCATTGGAGTCCATCCTGGTGTCGTCGGCGTTGAGTATTTCTTCAAAAACGCCATTTTGACTCCAAATTTCAACTCTAGATTCCATCTTTTTTGCTTCATGTCCTAAAATTCAATAACCTACAATAAAACATGAAAAATACATTCCTTTAAAGTGCAATATCACTAAAAATGAGTATAAAATATTGGTCTAAATATGCATGTGTTTTTAGTACATCAAAATCCCCCAAACTTAAATCTTACTTGTCCTCAAGTAACTCTTTTACTACATAAAAATATGACTTATGACGAAGAATTTAACTTCTAAGTTTTCATATTTTAGTCCACTAAATACAATAGCATAACTTAAGAAAAATGTAAAATAACTTCAGTTAATACTAAAGGTATAAGAATATCTAGGTGCCAAGTCTAAGATTTCTTATTCTCTATTATTTTTAAGGAAAATTGCAAATTGTCATTTTAAAGCCACTTAGAACATCCATATCAAAAAGAACTTCATGAAACTTTACTAGTAAATATGTTATTACTAGTAAGTATGCTAGCACTTAAATATAAATTTAGAAAAAGTAGCCAAGGCTTCTTCTTTAAGTTGATTCAAGTGAAGCAAATTTTTAATTAGGCATCTCCTTAAGCTTCTTCTCACATCTTTTTCTTTTCTCTCCTTTTTTTTTCAAGATCATTTTCATCAATCATTTTTCTTTCTTTTCTTTTTTTTATGTGAGGATTACTATATCTGAATAGTCTTTAATGATTTTGAACTTCATTATTCCCTTCTTAAAGTTAAAAACTTTTCACATTCCTTCTCTTTATAAATTTATATTAGCTTTAAAGATTTTTCATAAAGCTTTATTCTTTTCTTCTTACATGAATCTATAAAATTTTTAATACTTCATAAAAAGACGAATTCCTTTACTTATGATAGAAAAGCATAGCCTTATTCTCTTATACAAAATATCTTAATCTTTAAATTTAACCATTAATATTGAAAAACTTTTACTTAATTTTACTATATATTTAGAAACAAAAACATAGTTATCTAAAGATAACCCCTAATACCAAAGGCCATGTTAAATTTAAATTTTCTTTGAAAATATAGCTAAGTGAGGAAAAAAAAATTAAGTTTCTTTTTTAGAAAATATTTTCTTTCCTCCAAACTTAAATTTTTAAAAGATTTAGGATAAAGAACTAAAAAAGAAAAGGTGAAAGAAAACATCAAATACGTGAAGAAAAGACATAACTGTTGAAGGTTTTTATTTTGAAACTTAATTTTGAAATACTGCAGGTGCTAATATATAAAAAGCTACAAGACTTAAAACATTAAATTGCGCATAATACATACTGCACAATACATACTAAAGGTGATGTTAAATTTAAAAATTTTGAAATTATAGCTAATTGAGGATAAAATAAAATTAGTTTCTTTCTTTAAAAAGGAATTTTTCGTCCATTTTAAACTTACAATTTTAAAAGATTTTGCACGTAAAACTTAAAACATATAGGGTGAAAGAAAACTTTTAATATATAAAGAAAAAACTTACCTGTTGAAGCTTCTGACATTGAAAATTAACTCTGAAATATTACAGGTGCTTATATAAAACGCTATAGGACTTAAAACATTAAATAACACATAATACATATAAAAATTTACTGAGAAAGAATTTACTACAAATACATTCAACAAAGTACTAAAAACTAACAACAGTACTAAAATGATTTCCAAAGTAAACAGTTTTACAATCCTACTGTTCACAATATAACATAACATCTTAAATAAAACAAAGTATCACACTCTAAAAATAAAAAATAACAATAAAGTACAACCAACTATAAACTAAACAAAAGATCAAACTAAAACATCACTAGTCATCATCATCTTCTTCTTCTTCTACATCAAAGTTTTGATGTTGATACTGAGTAAAAACAGGGTGACTAGGAAACTGAACTGAGTGGTCACCCCTCATGTATCTAACGATCATATCATCATAAGAAGCATCATACTCAAACTTCTGCCTTGTCAAATGATCATTATGTGAATTTCTGGCCTTTATATTTTCCATCATGCTTTCCATTCTCAAGATATCTCCCTATTGGATAATCAGTTGCTCCATAAGTCACTAGAGAGTAGGGGTACTAGAACTAGAAGGAATATACCTACTCCTACTTCTAGATCTCCATCCAACATAAGATTCATAAGTCTTAATATTTGCAAGCCCAATTGGTCTTAGAGGTTCAATCCTCTCCTCATCAATTCTAAAATCAACTCCTACTTGTTCACATAGTGTGAGGATCAGGGCATGGTGTGCTAATCCACTAGTAATCTTACCCAAAGTAATTGAACGAGTGTTTCTATAAAAAATAAAGCCTACATTTATCCTTATCATTTGCTGGATACAAAAATTCAAGATGGCTCCATCCTTTGTAACCTTGCTATGATGATTTATTGGTATCATTCTAGCAAATATAAAGTAGTGTCAGGCCTTAGATACTACATTTAACATAGAAAGAGGGAAGTTTACCTTAACATTATTCTTCACCTTCCAAGCTCCTCTTTCATCAGTAAGAAAAGAAATAACTTCATATAAGGCCTCATTTGTAGCAGAAAATGATTTGTAATGACAGCTATATACGTCCTCTAACTGATAAAATTCATTAATTTTTCTTAGAGTAAATTCCATCATTTTTCCTTGGACAAAAATGTAGTCCTCAGAAGTTCACTTAAAGTTGGCATAGAGTTCCATCACTATACCAATAATAGCCTTGGCAGTAAAGTAACAAAAATTCTCCCATTGCCAAGCATTAATTAATCTTTTGACTTCTCCACCAGGATTTTTAAATCCTTGATCCAAAATTACTTTCTTAGTTGCAAGCAGACTATTGAAACAAATGTTTGCCTTGTAGTTGACAAACTTTTTATCATTATAATCCTCCTTTCTCTTTCCCTTGCTCATTCTCGCTGTCATCGTAATCCAAGAAATTTTGATAAAATTCAAATAAATTCCCAAAATTCCAAAAATCACAATGTGGAACGTTTTAAACTTAAATCTACTAAGTAAGAGTTCTTCACCAAAGGATTTTTTCAAAATCTTCTCAAAAAATTTCAAAATTCAAACTATAGCTCTTACTGAGAGAAGATAAAATCTGAACTTCTTTTGCCTTAAAATTGCCTCAAATCCAAGCAATAGTAAGCCCTAGGTGCACGAACCGGATGTTGAAGGTGATTGAAAAGGTAAAAAAGGTGTTTTTGCTTTGCAAATCTTGAATTTGAAGAGATTTGGGTACTTTCGGGTCAACGGCGTAGTCGGCCCCAGTGGCCAAAAATTCAATATTTCAATTTTGACAATTTTCAACTTTCTTTCAATTCACTCCAAATTCTAATTAGTCTTTGTGAACACTAATTTTCATCTTAAAATAAATCATAAACAAGTATTTTTACAAAAAACACCAAACTAAATTTTATATTTGAAAATCCAATTCTTACAAATACACTTTTCTAATCACACTTTCACCTACAAAAAGCAAAATAAATTATAATTCAGTGTCAAAATTAAACCACAACACTAGAACGCCGACACAAAACTATATATACAATCAAAGTTTATAGAGTTTGATCCTAAGAATATAGTTGTGTAAAAAATATATAGTTGACTTCGCTATGCAACAGTGCCAAAAGCTTGATGTAATATTTTATGAATAAGAAATTTAAGACATTAATGTTGGGATTCTACGCACGTATACATATCGTTATCACATAATAAAAGACTTTCTATTTAAGCGCCAAATATCGATCCTACATGGAAGGTTTAAAATTGAAATGATAATTTTACTAAGAAATTCTCAGAAAGTCAAAACAAAATTACTGTCACTAATTTCGAATGTTGAGATATTATCAGAACTAAAATATTTAACTAATAACAAAATTAAAATACAAAGTTTAAATAGTAACTACTAAACTATTAAACTATGTTTATGTGATGAAGATTTCTTATGTAAAAAAAACATCTTTCCCACTACAATGAGATTTTGGTAAAATGAGATGAGATAAATGGTTCTAATACGTATTGTGCCAAATAGGAGCACTTTTAGATCTCTACCCTGATACAATATTATAGAAAATCATTGGCAAATCCCATGTTTAGTCCTTAAATCCATGGTTAGGCTAGGAGGATACTGGCTCCCACTCCAGAGCTCCCACTACCCTGCCCCTGCAGGCTAACACTCACTTTTGTTCTTAAACGTTAAACACTAAGATCAAATTGGGGATATTAGCCTTTCACCCTAAATATTCCCCAATTTTACACCCAACAAAGTATATTTCCCTATTTATTTGCACTTAATTTGATGAACGAAATTCTACTTCATGGAATCAAATGTGATCCTCACTCTGCTGTAGAACTCATACTCTATTTCCCAGATCATATATTTTACAACACATTTTAAAAATTCAATTGGCCAAATCGAAAAGTAAATTAAGTTCAGAGTTGAAAAATCATCACAATTTATTTTATATTTTAATATTAGCAAATCCATATTATCTCTTCATTTCACCATATCTCAGAGTAAGGAGAAAGATAAAGTAAACTACTCAAACTTCATGAGAAAGATACAACAAAACACAAATTTTATTTATAAATGAATGTTCATGCAACACTAATAAACAAACAACACTTTTCTGAAACTCTTTCTCAAAGCAAATCCTTTGTAGCCTCTTCAAAGAAATGTAGGAAGAATAAATCTCTCACTTTTCTCCTTCTCCAACACTCTCAGAGAAGAATTCACACTTAATCTTTCCACAAAACTCTAAACTCTTAAATAAAAATCACTCTAAATGGTGGTGGAATGGAAATGGAAAAAGTGTAGTGTGGCAAAAATGAGCAGGGAAGAATGAAGAGGAATAAAGAGGGGGGTGTGTCGGCGTTATTTCAGGTTGGTTTGTGGGGTTGCCCGTAAGAAGCTGTCGGTCACCGGAATTGAAATCCCGTCGCCCGCTTCGGAAGGACGTTGAAGTATGAAATCAAACTGACCCCATATTTTTCATAGTTTAAAATGAAAGAGCAGTGTACCTCAAATCCTGTATCT
>NW_018221448.1:125234-125936 GCF_001263595.1 Phalaenopsis equestris
GTGTGAAATGATCACACAAATAGCCTGGAAGATGTGAGGATTTAGGTCGTGACAAACGACAACCTCAGAATCCTAAGACAAGTTAGGGCTAATATCATATAGCAGGGCTATGCAAAGGCCTAAAGATAAGGTGAGGATTTACATTGCATAAGCAAACAACCTCTAGGTCCTATGGCTTTATTGTTTAAGTCTAAGGAAGGAAGATTGATTTGGCTAAGGAAGATAGGTTTTGCTGTTGAAGATGGCTGTGCTGCCCACCACGTTTGCTCCCTTAGCTCCAAGATCCTGTCGTGACGAGTTTGAGTTATCTATTAAGTTAAGTTATAATATCAAATCAGGTGGCCCTATGGTTTAAGTTCTTTGAATTTTATGAAGGCATATTAAACTTGATTAAAGCGACACCATTTAGGATCCTACGGTTCCCTCATTCCGACATGACTATTTTCTATTGAATTCACTTAGTCCAAATGAACTTATCAAACCTAACTTAATGAGTTCCATAATTTCATTTAAACCGTGGGAAGCCTCGTTAGCAACCGTAGGTTACCTCCTGCGAGGGATTCCCGATCATCTGATAGAGACATCTTAATTTAGTTGAAGTTGTTGGTTTGTGTGATGTTTGCGATTAAATTTTGAGTTATTTTATATTTTAAATGTTGTGGCGGTGAATTTTATCTTGGTTGATTTTTAATTTTGGTTTTG
>NW_018221448.1:125994-126453 GCF_001263595.1 Phalaenopsis equestris
ACTATAAACTGTAAAAGCGTACCTGACGAGTCTTCTCGTTCCACCACCTGAAACTTCAAAATGCATGTGAGGGCATTTATGAAAAGTAGGAAAAGTAGATTTCTAAGGGGTTTTCTTAACTCTATGTTGTATTTTGGTAAGTCCTTAAAAGTTTAATTAACGATGATTTCATTAAGCGAAGCATATTAAGTTTAATAGGCCTCTGAGGTATCCAACAAGTTAAGAGAGGGAAGCAGGTCCATGCCTCTCTCTCACAAACTAGTGAAAAGCCTCAAGTCCATTTAAACTCATTATGTTGCTTAATGGTTCATTTTGTGAATACCCTTATTACTCAGTAAACATTGATGTCTCAATTATCTCTAAGAATAGGGTAATTATCACTTATCATTTAATTTGAAAATTATGTGGGTAAAGACCCTTAAAGGGGCAAGTTAGTGTAATTTGAACACTTAACCAAAT
>NW_018221448.1:127576-127860 GCF_001263595.1 Phalaenopsis equestris
TTTTTTGAGTTATATTTTGATTTTTAAAAAATCATTTAAGTGTTAAGAGTGGTATTTATCTTTAAAAATCAATTTAAGTTATTAAATGAACTCAAAATAATTTGAAACTTTTATGATAAGTTTTCTGGATCATAAATCACAGTGTAGATAAAAAATCAAGTAATTTAAATGTTTATATTTTTCAAATTTAATTATCTTAGTGACTTTGTATTTGCAAAATTTAAGTGCATTTTAAATGGCTTGACCCATGAAATTATTTCCAAAGGTTTCTCTAGTCATGGTGG
>NW_018221448.1:127914-128255 GCF_001263595.1 Phalaenopsis equestris
TAATGTGTAAAAGCTTGAAAAATATGGATCTCTGTATAGAAACCTCATAGAAAGTTAGTTTTGAATAAGAAAATTTTCAAAGATATTGAAGTTCAAGTTTAATTCCCCTTATAGAGGCTACAGTATGTCAAAATTTCAAGCCAAGGTGATGTGTCCATATGCATGGAGAATCAAATGATTTCAAATAGTATTTAATTAATTAAAAATATTTTATGCATCAAATGGACTTGAAAATTATTCCACATTATTCTCCTCTATTTAGTGAGCAAGAGAGTATTTTTATTTTATTTTTGTGATTTTTCTACACAAAGTTATGGATTTTCTAAGTTAAGGGTATTTAA
>NW_018221448.1:128521-128823 GCF_001263595.1 Phalaenopsis equestris
TAGACTCAACCAAATCACTTCGGGTTTGATCCTATGGACTCATTTAAGTGAGACGAACACATCCATACGGCTAAGGTACCATGAAATCAAGCTTAAGTAAATGGAGAATCAAAATAAGCTTGGGAGGAGGAGGAGTTTTATACCTTTGCTCGGAGAAGAGAGGCTTCGATCGAAGGTGCTCGGTACGTTTGTTGGGATCCAAAGAGGCTAGGGATTGAGTCCCTGATCTTGGTATAAGGCCTAGGTATGAATTCAACCAAGCTCGATTTCAGGTGTTGGTCTAGAGCTATGGTAGAGGCTCT
>NW_018221448.1:129099-129349 GCF_001263595.1 Phalaenopsis equestris
TGATACGTGCTCGATCAAGCGGCTCCCGGTCATTGTCCCTGATAGAATGATCCCATGCCCGTCCAGACTAAAACCTTAAGATCTCAGTTTAGACTCAACCAAATCACTTCGGGTTTGATCCTATGGACTCATTTAAGTGAGACGAACACATCCATACGGCTAAGGTACCATGAAATCAAGCTTAAGTAAATGGAGAATCAAAATAAGCTTGGGAGGAGGAGGAGTTTTATACCTTTGCTCTGAGAAGGGA
>NW_018221448.1:130425-130787 GCF_001263595.1 Phalaenopsis equestris
AGGGTCAATTTGAGGGAATTTTGAACTTTAATCAATTTGGTCATGTTGGGCTAGGCTTGGGTCTAGCTTGGGTTAGCCTTGGGCTAAGTCAAAATTGATTGTTGTAAATGGTCAATAGGGACCTCATGAAGAGTTTTCAACATGAATTAGATACCAATTTGGAGGTTAAGGCAATCAATTGGGTGAAATTGAGGGACTTAGCCAATTTGGGGCTAAATTTTGGAATTTTTGATTTAGGCCAAAATCAAATGGATTTGAGGCTTCACCAATGTCAATTGATGGTTGAGTTTGATGTACAATATTTCCATAAAGATTTTTCAAAATTAATTGAGGCCAATTGACTAGGCTATGGGTTCAATTTG
>NW_018221448.1:130943-132275 GCF_001263595.1 Phalaenopsis equestris
GGGTCAATTTAGATCAAATTGGTGGACATTTGAGTTGGATTTGGGGAAATTTGGGTCTTTAAGGGGTAAAAGATGGTCATGGTAAAAGATGGTCAAATTGGCCAAATCAGGTCATGTAGTAGTTGAGATAAATGAAATTCGGAATATTTGAGATTTATTTGGTTTTTCTGGGAATTTTTGAAATTTTTGGAATTTTGGGTCAAAGAGGGGTATTTTGGTAATTAGGGGGTGTTTTAGGGGTAAAAGGCCAAGATGGGTATTTTGGTAGAGTTGAGGTACCAATCATCACCAATAAGCCATGGAACAAAGGAAACCCCATTTTGGGTCCTCTACATAGTGGTCTTAGCTAAACCATAACCCTAGGGCTAGTAGGTTTAGGGGACCATCTACATCAGTATCTCAAAAGATCAAGGGATCTAGGCTGGAGATTTGAGTTCAGGGTTGTGAGTGAATGTGGGTGTAGATGAGTGTAGTGAGTGCTTAGCTCCAGCCAACACCCAGGGTTAACCCTAAGGTCCAGTAATCCTAAGGGTGACTCATCTTGAGTTTCCCCCATAGTGACCCCACCTACTAAGTATTTAGAGGTTGAGAGCAATATGTGGAACTTCAATTTGAGTGGAGAAGGGTTTAGAATTTCTAATGGTGAGGGTTCCATGTCTATTTTTCTAGGAATAGTCAACAGGAAGAGTCATATGGCTAGACCCTAGGCTACTAAAGAGGAAAAACTAAACCTCAACAAAAAATGAGGTCAACAAATGGACCCCCAATAGATGTGGTGTGCTGGAAAAGCACACCGCACGTATTGGCGTTGACTGACGAGATCAACAAAAACCAATACAGACTCCTAAGTCAACAGACCTTGGAAGTATGTGTAGAGTTGTGTGTGTGATTTGTTTCTGCTGGGGAATTAACAGGTGTGTGTTTAATCAAGCCGAGAAGTAGGGACTCTCGCTGGGGATCGGAGACTGAATTTTGAGTTATGAAATTTCAAAGATTTCCAAAGGATGGGAGTCAAAATGTAAGTGTTGACCGCGAGGTAGGAATTTGAAATCCAAATATCAACTCAAAAAGAGGGAGAGAGAGAGAGTCAGAGTGTAAGGACCAGCCTTGAATGAATCGGAAATGTAGGACTGACTCAGAAATGAGAATTAAAATATAGGTCAATTCTCAAAAGTGAATGTCAGAATGTAAGGACAGACCTCAAATGTAATGAATCAGAGATGTGGGACTGATTCAGAAATGAGAATTGAAATGTAGGTCAATTCTTAAAAGAAAATGTCGGAATGTAAGGACCAACCTCAAATGTAAAGAATCAGAAATTTAGGACTGATT
>NW_018221448.1:133934-136367 GCF_001263595.1 Phalaenopsis equestris
GTAAATGTTGATGATGCAACTGTTAGGAATGCAAGTGGCGGGTAGGATATTCCACTTGACCATTCTCTCTGTTATCCACTTTATCATCGGGGGTAATGGATCCACTTGATCGTATCTGAGGATCCCAGGCGAATTCCCCTATCTGTCGTTTGTAAAATTGTAGCAACATCCGCACTGGATGGTGATTCTTCCCTTTCCCCGCATCAATTTCTTAGGCTCGGAGTACATTCTTTCCATGAGAAGGCCTACTCGACCTCTATCTCTCAAATCGAAGATGCAGTCCAGGATGCTTCTTTCATCAGTTTCAGAGAAAACCCTGGTATATAGCTCCAGGCCTTCCAATATGTTGATAAACTTTCCTTGAACCTCTTCATAGAACTCAAACTCTCTTTTGTTTACCTTGTTATTTTGTAGTATTCTACCATTCCGGGAGTTGGTAGTTTCCTGGGCACTCCTTCCTCCGGGCCTCGCCAGGAATCCAAACCAGTGCTGGCCAATCCGGAATATATGATTCAGCCTCAAGCGGGATGTATGATCCTGGGCTCTGCGGTGCGCATTGATCCGTCCCCAGTGGGACATACGGCTTGTTTGCCATAAAATCTCGAGTCTGAGACCGTTGGTGCTTGACGTGTATTCTTCTAAGGTAGATGTAAAATGTTGCAGTCCGGGCATTCTACAAATGCGCCCGTGACTGATGTCCTGGCTGATATCTCGACGTTGCATGTTGGGCAACCTCTGCACAGGATATCTGGGACCAGGGGTACATCTGATCCTGTTAAAAATCCTGATTCTTCATCTGTAGTGGGCAGGCTGGCAGAAGTCTCTCTCAAATCTGGATCGTAGATATGTCCCTCAGGAATGGGGGTAAGAAAACCCTTACGTTTCTTTGGCGCTTGCGCTCCTGTCGTAGAAAAGGCTCTCTGTTTCTTTTGGCTTGCATTTCTGCATTGCGTTCTGCATTCTGCGGATTGGAGTATTTGGTAGTTGTTCACTGCGGGCAGTTATTAAGCCCCTTGCTGGAGTAGCTATCATGGAGGGCAGTTGGTTGGGCCTCTCCATCTGATCTTGTTCTGCTATCACGTTTTTACCCTTACGTGACACGTCGTCTTGAGTGGTCACCCTCAACAGTGAGGGTAGTCCCTTCTTTTCTTCATTGCTGACTATCCCCATTAGAGGACCATCGTAGTCCATATCAATCTGGTTGATATCCATGTCGAAATCTATGACACCTCCTTATGGCGCCATCTCTTCATTCAGTGCGAGGTTCCAGCCGTCTTGGAAGGCAAAGATCAGCCTCTGTCCTGACATTTTTTCTGCAGACAACAGAAAGAAATGTCAGTGGGCCAAAGTTTGGCATGAACAAGAACAAAACAGAGTATCCATTAAAGTAAATTTTAGTTTGTTTTGGTGAAAAGGATTACTCATTTTATGTGTGAGTTTTGTTTTAATTTAATGGAATTTATAAATCCAAAAGTAGAAAAGAGAACGTGTAAAGTTCAAAAATTTTCTGAAAAATTTCATTATATGTGAGATTAATTACAAGATTTTGACTCAATCAAAGACATATTGCCATATAGATAACCCTAAAAAAATCAAGGTTTCAAAGTTTCAAAACAAGCAGAAGCAAGCAGAGGTAAGCGGCATTAAGCAGCATCAGGTCGCGTAATAGGTTTTCAGGTATCGTCCATTTATCGGTAACATGGGTCTTTCACCCCGAAAGTCCACTAACCGGTAGGCTCCTCCTGCATAAAACTTCTCAACGACAAATGATCCCTCCCAAGTTGGCTCGAATTTTCCACCTATTTTGCGGTGAGCAAGAATAGGTCTTTTGAGCACGAGTACGAGGTCACCAATTTTGAATGTCCTTGGGCGGACAAATTTGTCATGGGCTTGTACCATCTTTGCCTGGTATAGCTCCAAATGTTGTTGTGCTTCCAATCGTTTTCCCTCGAGACTCTCCAATTCTTCAAGCCTGAGTTTTGTGCTTTCTTCTGTTGTAAGTTGGTTGGCAACGGTGACTCTGAGATATGGTGTCTGGATCTCTAGCAGTAACACAGTCTCGGTCCCGTACACGAGCATATAAGGTGTACACTGAGTGGGAGTCCTGAAAGTCGTCCGGTAGGCCCACAGGACTTCTAACAGCTTGTTATGCCAATCCCTTTTATTTTCATCCAGTGTTTTCTTCAAAATCTATACCAGTGTCTTGTTGAAAGCTTCAACCAGACCGTTTGCTCTGGGAATGTAAATTGTAGAGTATCTCCAATCTATCCCATGTCTTCTGACAAAATTATTGATCTTTGTGCTTTTGAAAGTTGTCCCATTATCAGAGATTATTCTTCGCGGTACTCCGAAACGGTAGACAATTTGGCTTTTGAAAAATTGAAGGGCGTGCTGTGTCGTAACCTCACGTAACGGTACTGCCTCTGCCCACTT
>NW_018221448.1:136451-137335 GCF_001263595.1 Phalaenopsis equestris
CCTATTATGTCTATGCCCTAACTCTCGAATGGCCACGAGGCAACATTTGGGTGCAGCATATTTGGAGGCTGGTGTAAGACCACCCCATGCACTTGGCATTGGTGACATCTTCTGGCGGTATCCATGCAATCAGACATCATTGTTGTCCAATAATATCTGAGTCTTTTGATCTTTGAGTCTTTTGATCTTCATTTTCATTTTCATTTTTGGTCCCGACTGGTGAGCACCACACAATCCGGCACGTACTTCTTTGACAATATTCTGTGCCTCCGCTCTGCTCAAACACCATAGCCACATTTGGTCGAACAATCTTCTGTAGAGAATATTGTAGAGGACATCACCATCTAGAGCATCTGACATAGTCGTGTTGTGATGTGGTGTGCCTCAAACTTGTCCTCTGGCAGCTTTCCAGTATGCAAATATTCTATTAATGGCCTGCGCCAATCTTTGTTGATGCCTGCAATTGTTTATTGTTTCTTCTTTTTCAAGTTTGTGTAGAGTTTCAAAGTCGCTTCGAGACAAGACTCATCTTCCTTGCACCGTGGCTTCGATGGAATCCTCCGGGGGACACGCCATTTCCTTAGCGAGTTTTGCTAAAGCGTCGACATGAGCATTATCTCCCCGAGGAATCCGGTAGAAAGTCACCACAGGAATCTGCTCCAGGAGCTTCATCGCATACAGATGGTATTCTTCTAATCTTGGTTTTAGAATTTTGTATTGTCCGGCGACTTGCTGGATGACAAGTTGAGAGTCACCATAAATGGAAATGTTTGTTATATCCATCGAAATTGCCAATTCCAATCCGGTGATTAAGGCTTCATATTCTGCTTCATTGTTGGTACATGGCTCCGTCAGGTGGTACGAAAACCTCAACATACCCTTAT
>NW_018221448.1:137933-139486 GCF_001263595.1 Phalaenopsis equestris
TTTTTAATTAATGCCGAGAAAGGCTGACACCTACCTGAGAGATTAGAAATAAAGCGTCTCAGATATGCCAACTTCCCCTGGAAAGAACATAACTGCTTCAAGTTTTTAGGGGGAGGCATTTCTAAGATAGCTTTAACCTTATCCGGGTCGATCTCGATTCCCCGATGACGGACAACGAATCCTAGAAATTTCGCGGAGGTGACGCCGAAAATGCAATTTAAGGGATTCATTTTAAGGTCATATCGTTGTAACCGTTCAAACACAATCCTCAAATCGTACAAATGGTCTATTTTTTGTTTACTTCTTTTGATGACCAGATCATCCACGTAGCATTCTACTTAATTGTGAATGAGGTCGTAAAAAATCTTCGTCATTGCACGCTGATATGTCGCTCTGGCGTTCTTTAGGCCGAATGACATCACTGTGTAGCAGAAGATTCTAATTGGTGTTCTGAAAGCTGTAAGTGCTGCATCCTCGAGAGCCATCTTGATTTGATTATACCCCGATGATCCATCCATGAAGGAGAAAATTTCATGTGTTGAAGCGATGTCCACCATCATTTCCGGAATAGGTAGTGGAAACTCGTCTTTTGAACATGCTTTGTTCAAATCTCTGAAGTCGACACAAACGCGGATCTATCCATTTTTCTTTTTAACCAGTACAATATTGGATAACCACATGCGGTACTGCTCTTCTTTAACAAAGTTGGCGTCTATCAATTTCTTTACCTCGGAGATGACTTGTTGTTATATCTTGAGGCGCATTCTCCTAGGAGCTTGTTTTACTGGGGTTCATTCTTGTCCACCCCAAGTTTATGGACTGCAACCTCTGCTGACAGTCCTGGCATTTCATCATAGTTCCATGTGAAGCAATCTTTTAATTCTGCTAATAGTTTGACCAGTTTTGCAGTTTCTTCATCATCAAGTAGAGAACTTATAAATGTAGGTTGGGGTTGTTCTTCAATCCCGAGGTTAATCTCTTTCAATTCATCGATAGTGGATTTAATTTCTTCCTCAAATTCTGGCGGAGCATCTTCTATTGGTTGATCAGTAGAGTCATCCTCTACATCGAGACAATCTTTTTCTGACTCATTAGTTACTAGTAACAACCATGCAAAATTCAGAATCATCGACTGGTCCAACTGTACCAAATCCGAGACCTTCTTTTGAATTGGGAGTCCGTCTTTTAGTATTCCACTATTTTTCAAAGAGTTGAAATTTATCTTTTAGTATTTGTTTTGGTAAATTTTCCTGTTGAATTAAATTTTGAACACAAGGCGACAAGTAACCAAAAGGCAATTCCATTAATTCACTAGAATCAATGTCCAAATTTACATGTTTTTCAAGCTCAGTAGCTGTAGAAGCGCGGTAAAATTTGATCGGCTTTGAACCAACACTACGGACTTCCTTGACCTCTAAACTCTCAACCTTTTGAGGGAGAATCAGAGTGAGGGTCATAGTATTCACATAGTGGTTTATCCGATCATACATTGTTTCATATTCATTCCTCTCTGTATCTTCCAAGGATATCTCATACTGAGGTTTCTTCTGCTT
>NW_018221448.1:139677-139989 GCF_001263595.1 Phalaenopsis equestris
CCTTCTTTTTGTGATCCCTCTGAATCTTTGTCTTTGTTTGTCAAAATCTCGTGCGAGAAGACAGTCTTCTTTGGAGGCGCGTAGTAGGCAGCATCTTCATAGATACCAACTTCATGCACTGAAAACGGTTGTAGGTCTCCCTTAATGCAATTTTCTTGACCATCTTTCCGGTATTTAATGCACTGATGTAGGGATGATGGAACCATGTTACGCTCATGAGTCCACAGTCGATCCAATAGAGCGTTAAAAGAGGTCTCGACATTGATGATATGAAATTTAGCGGCTTGCCCGAGCTCTCCCACTTTCCTTAGA
>NW_018221448.1:140343-140654 GCF_001263595.1 Phalaenopsis equestris
ATCTTCTTGGACAGGATCTGAGCGTCGTAGATGCTTAGTCAAGCAGGCAACTTCCTCAGATGAGCTAGTACATTGTAATCTACTTTGTATGATCCTCCAATTTTATATTGATTATGTGGTTCTTCCAATGGCGGAAATGGGGGTATCTCTTCTCGAGTCATTATCTGTTTTCCTTTGTCTGCTGGAGCTGTTCTTGGTGGTAACACTTTCCCGCTTCTTAAGTTGACTTCTGTGACTTCTTCTTCTTGAGATATCATTGTTGAATCTTTTGGTGTCTTTTTCTTTTCGTTGGTGAGATCTAAGTTGATGGC
>NW_018221448.1:141183-141971 GCF_001263595.1 Phalaenopsis equestris
CTCCATACCTCATTCCATCCTTCTTCGGTATTTGTAGAAGCTTGTTTCGATGAATCCTGCATTTGATTGAGGACCCTCTTGAGTTCATCCCAAGTTGTACTCCATCCATCTATTCCGACATATGGATCAATTGGGGAGATTGACTCAGCTGAAATCATGTTTATAGAACCTTTTTCAGGTTCTCTAAAATACTCCTTCGGGATTATTATATTCTCTTCCTTGAGGTTCTTCTCGAGCCAGTCTTTAAAGAAAAAAAACTTGTCTATAGTGTGCCCAAGCAACCGGTGGTACTGGCAATAATTTGGTTCATTCTTTTTATCCACCTCTTCGGGTTTCTTCGGATCAGGTAGTTTGAATTCTGGTTTCTTAATCAAGCTTGCTTTTGAATATTTTAGGTATTTAGGTACAACCACATCTTTGAAGGAGTAAACAACTTTCTATCGCTCTAACAGGGAAACTCTTTTACTCGCTGTTCGAGGTGATCCTTCCTGAGACGGTCGTTGGTTGGATTGACTGCTCTGTTTCTGAGAGTACTGTAATGAAGATTGACGATGATCTTCTGCATATATCTGCTGCTTTCCTTTATTGACAGTTGCGACTACCCCTGATTTATTTTCGAATACTCTGGTCACCTTAGCCTTTTCATGTGGCTCGATGTGCTTCATTTCTTCTTGTAGACTGTTGGCTTTACTGAGTAGCTTCTCGAAAGATTTGATAGTGAGTCCCTTAAGCATGAAAGCTACCGGTCCATGAATGCTTTTGAGTAGAATCTCAATCGCTTGATGTTC
>NW_018221448.1:142075-143195 GCF_001263595.1 Phalaenopsis equestris
TGCTGCGCCCCAGCAAATCTTTTCACAAATAACTGTTCCAACTCAGAAAATGTTTTAACTGACCCGTTGGGCAAGTCAGCGTACCAGTCAAAAGCAATCCCTGACAAGTTGCTAACGAACTGCTGGCAGAGTAGAACTTCGCTATTCCTTGTGTTTCCACAATTAGCACGAAAATGTGCTATGTGTTGTCTGGGATTTCCAGTCCCATCAAATATCTTGAATTTTGGCGTTACAAAGCCCTTGGGGAAAGGCACGGCATCAAACTCCTCTGGATAAGGTCTACCCTTTAAAATTGATGCACCGGAATTGGACTGGGCTAAGGCATCCCGTACTTGTTCAACCATTTGCTTGAACTCTTTTTCTGGCATGACACTTGATGGAGAATCCTTCTTTAGTTGTTCTTCTTTGTTTGTCGAAGTAGCCTCCCTTCTTTCATCTGTGATGTGTATGATTTCTGGCTGGTTAATTTCTGGAGAAGCCAATCGTGGTGCTTGTGATTGCCCCTGAATGGTTGCCATGACGGTCATAGCTGCAGTCATCTCTTCTATTCTTTTCTCTAGTAGAACAACTTGTTGATCCATGAGGAGGATAACCCTACGCTGCTCATCTACGGCGTTCTCTTCAGTGTGAGGTTGAGCCTATCACATCACGCAGATGTGGTAGCTCTGGTTTCGATCACATGGACATCCCTGAAATCTTCCTCCCAGTAATCACTGTAATCAAAATCTTCATTGTCACTATTGACGGAAATCTCGATCCTGAGTTTCTCAACTTAACTTTTTTTTTCAATTATCGATTCCTTAATTGCTTTAAGATCTAGAGGACCCTGATGGACATCCTCTAGTTGTTCCTCCATCTCTCTAGCTATTGTCGTGACGATGTCAGATATTTGTGGCTATAGTCGCGATGATGTCAGATATTTCAGGCACTGTTTTTGCTTCCTGTCTTGCAGGTTCACTGAACTGTATCAGTGCAACGACCTTAGGTACCCATACCTTCTTCCTTTTTGACGATGATGCCTCAGGACGGGGCGTCTCAGTAGAGACGTCGTTATGTCAAGGGAAGGTATGCTCCCTGTGGTGTAGATCGGCTACAGTGTCAGGTAATCGTCTTGTCTTTC
>NW_018221448.1:143845-144565 GCF_001263595.1 Phalaenopsis equestris
CTTTCCCCTTAGCAGCAGTGGGGATAGCAGGTTTGGCGGGTACCGTGACTGCAGCAGCTTTAGCCTTCTTGCCGGGAGGGAAGTCTTGAAGGCAGTTCAAACTGAATTCTGTAGACGGCTCTTGAACTTCTGGGGCAGCTATCTTCATTACCACGAACGGGGCTTTCCCGAGGATACCCTCGAGGTCTTCAAATCCGGCTCCGAACTTGATGGTGGGAGCGACGTTACGGGCGTTGCGCGGCAGGTTGCAAGAAAAGGTCAGCATTGGGTAAGCCATCGCAGCGGGCTTTAAAACAGAAAGTGTTAGGGTTAGCTATATGGCCAAAAAAGTTTGTAATCCTTAGTGCAAGCACTGAAAGTAGAGGTTAATCTGTAGATCGGGCGGGTCTTAATTTACAGGTAATTTTAAGATATTTATTTAAAAGGGTGTAAAATTGATTAATATTTTGAAGTGCGCGCATCACAACACGATTTGGTTTAATTTGCGAAGCAGCAAAAAAATGTGAAAAGGAGTTGTGAGAAAGTTTAGGACCCAACACGGGACCCAATTCGTGGCAGAAAAATGCCGAGGTGCAGTTAATCCACCAACACACCTATTGGGGGTCCGTCCCCAATTAAAAATTTAAAGAGTCCTTAATGGCCTTCTGAACCCCTCTGTTCAAAGATGGTTGAACAGCTAATCCTGAAGTCCAAGGAGTTAGTTGTACTTTCCCAAGGTTG
>NW_018221448.1:144639-145695 GCF_001263595.1 Phalaenopsis equestris
AGAGGGTAATTTGGTCTAAGAGGGACATGGACATATTACCGATGTGTGAAGATAATATTTTTTTTGAAGAGAAAAGCTTGTCCCCAGTGTCCCCAGCGGAGTTGCCAGAAGCTGTCAGCGTTATTTCGGGTTGATTTGTGGGGTTACCCGTAAGAAGCTGTCGGTCACTGGAATTGAAATCCCGTCGCCCGCTTCGGAAGAACGTTGAAGTATGAAATCAAACTGACCCCATATTTTTCATAATTTAAAATGAAAGAGCATTTTACCTCAAATCCTGTATCTATCCCGAAGGATAAACACAAGAATTGAGGATGAGGCTCATTCAAATAAACTAAGAAAAGTATGACGTCTGTCTGGTTTGAGAAACCTTTGTGTTTGCCGACAAGTTCTCCTATTTAATATAAACGATTAAACATGGTTTATATTAAGCTGGGTTCGGACATGCTTCCTATAAGGGCAAGCCCCTATAGTTAATTACATCTTAAATGACCAAAGCCACCTAAGAAAACTCTCGATAAAAATCAAGAAATATTATCTTCAAGGAATTTCAAAGGGTAGGACTCTTCAGCGAAATCGGACATAGAGGTGTGCAAGGGGATTGGTTTAAATTTGGAACATTTTTTTATTGTAGAATCTAAAGGAAGAAGGACTAGGTGATGTCATGGATCTAGAGGAGAACCTCGGTGACTTCCCAAGCTATCTTAATATTTGGCTTCAGTTTTGAGGATAAATATTTAGGTGTTTCATCCTGCCAATTTTATTAGTTAGGGCTTACATTTGTGTGAAATGATCACACAAATAGCCTGAAAGATGTGCAGATTTAGGTCGTGGCTAATGACAACCTCAGAATCCTAAGACGAGTTAGGGCTTATATCATATAACAAGGCTATGCAAAGGCCTAAAGATAAGGTGAGGATTTACGTTGCATAAGCAAGCAACCTTGAGGTCCTATTGCATTGTTGTTTAAGTCTAAGAATAGAAGATTGGTTTAGCTGGGGAAGACAGGATTTGCTGTTGAAGATGGCCGTGCTGCCCACCATGCTAGCTCCAAGTCCC
>NW_018221448.1:146014-146670 GCF_001263595.1 Phalaenopsis equestris
TGTGATGTTTGTGATTAAATTTTGAGTTGTTTTATATTTTGAATGTTGTGGCGGTGAATTTTATCTTGGTTGATTTTAGTTTTGGTTTTGGTTATAGTTAACACATGCAAGTTTATGTAGGTATGCAAACATGAAACATGTACGGAAAAGGCAGAAGAAAGACGGTACTATAAACTGTAAAAGCGTACCTGACAAGTCTTCTCATTCCACCACCTGAAACTTGAAAATGCATGTGAGGGCATTTCTGAAGAGTAGGAAAAGTAGAGTTCTGAGGGGTTTTCCTAACTCTATGTTGTATTTTGGTAAGTCCTTTAAAGTTTAATTAACGATGACTTCATTAAGTGAAGCATATTAAGTTTAATAGGCCTCTGAGGTATCCAACAAGTTAAGAGGGGGAAGCATGTCCATGCCTCTCTCTCACCAACTAGTGAAAAGCCTCGAGTCCATTTAAACTCATTATGTTGCTTAATGGTTCATCCTGTAAATACCCTTATTACTCAGTGAACATTGATGTCTCAATTATCCCTAAGAAAAGGGGTAATTATCATTTGTCATTCAATTTAAGAATTATGTGGGTGAAGACCCTTAAAGGGGCAAGTTAGTGTAATTTGAACACTTAGCCAAATTTTAATCCTAATTGGGCTTAGTGGTGTTTC
>NW_018221448.1:148424-148707 GCF_001263595.1 Phalaenopsis equestris
GCCCCCGCCGGCCACGTAGCTGCTGCATCGGCCCGCTGTTTATGTCCCAAAGGGCTGTCCGGCTCAATCTCCCCTGTCTATTTGATACACGCTTGATCAAACGACTCCCCGTCATCGTCCCCTATTGCATGATTCGAATGATTCTGTGCCCGTCCAGACTAAAACATTAAGATTTCGGCCTAGACTCAACCAAATCACTTCGGGTTTGATCCTATGGACTCGTCTAAGTGAGACGAACACATCCATACGGCTAAGGTACCATTAAATCAAGCTTAAGTAAATG
>NW_018221448.1:149233-149583 GCF_001263595.1 Phalaenopsis equestris
GAGGGCAGAGGAGCTCTTCAATTTGATTTGGATGAGCTGATCTCTAAGTTTAATTTGGGTGAGGTGCCATGGGGGTGGCTCTCAGTTTTGGGCTTTTTCGGCCACAAGGCTGGCCCGCCGGCCAGGGGGAGGTGGCTAGGAGCTCAGGGAACCCAGAGGAATCCAACACAGCAATTTAATGCAAATGTGCCTGGATTTGGCAATGATATCTTAAGCTTGTGCATTTTTGGAAATAAGATCCCTTAATTTGGGAGACCTTTGGTCCATGACTTGATTTAGGTGGTTTCATGGTGTTTGGACTGGTCACTAAGTCCAACTAATGGCTGTGGTGGAGTTAATTTGGTGGCTTT
>NW_018221448.1:149855-150456 GCF_001263595.1 Phalaenopsis equestris
TCACCAAGGTCAATTGATGGTTGAGTTTTATGTATAAGAATGTTATAAAGATTTTTCAACATTAATTGAGGCCAATTGACTAGGCTATGGGTTCAATTTGGTGAGATTAAGTCATATGGTCAAAATTGGGGTTTTGACCCAAATCAAAATTGGGCTCAAATCATGGACCAATTGAGCTTGGATTTGGTTTAGTTTGGTCATATCAAAAGTGAATTTGAGTTTATGATTGGAATTGGGCTCAATTGAGATCAAGTTTATCAACATTTGAGTTGGATTTGGGGAAATTTGGGTCTTTAAAGTGTATATTGGGGATTTTGGTAAAGGATGGTCAAATTGGCCAAATCTGGTCATGTAGTAGTTGAGATAAATGAAATTGAGAATATTTTGGATTTATTGGGATTTTCTGGGAGTTTTTGAAATTTTTGGAATTTTGGGTCAAAGAGGGGTATTTTGATAATTAGGGGGTGTTTTAGGGGTAAAAGGCCAATATGGGTATTTTGGTAGAGTTGAGGTACCAATCATCACCAATAAGCCATGGACCAAAGGAAACCCCATTTTGGGTCCTCTACATAGTGGTCTTAGCCAAACCATATAGGGCTAG
>NW_018221448.1:150705-161868 GCF_001263595.1 Phalaenopsis equestris
TTGAGAGCAATATGTGGATCAAGTTGAGTGGAGGAGAAGGGTTTGGAATTTCTAATGGTGAGGGTTCCATGTCTAGTTTTCTAGGAATAGTCAACAGGAAGAGTCCTATGGCTAGACCGTAGGCTACTAAAGAGGAAAAACTAAACCTCAACAAAAAATGAGGTCAACAGGGTGAATAATGGCCAAGAGAGAGTTTTTTTTCATGAATCTTGGCCCCAAATAGAGGCTAGCGTCGGTTCTCCAATAGGTGCATCCAAGAACTTTTCATTAAGCGTCCAGATTTGTTGAATATTCTAGAAATAGGGCCTGAACCGCCATAAGCGTCGTCGCGCCAAGTCTGGTGCTGTCGGCGCTGAACAAATTTTCAACTTCTTAATTTTTGCTTTAAATTTCATCATTTTTGCTGCCTTATTTCTTCAAGTCATAAAATTCAATAACCTGCAAGAAAACATAAAAATACCTTTTGACACCGTTGCATAGCGGAGTCAACTATATATTTTTTACACAACTATATTCTCAGGATCAAACTCTATAAACTTTGATTGTATATATAGTTTTGTGTCGGCGTTCTAGTGTAGTGGTTTAATTTTGACACTGAATTATAATTTATTTTGCTTTTTGTATGTGAAAGTGTGATTAGAAAAGTGTATTTATAAGAACTGGATTTTCAAATATAAAATTTAGTTTGGTGTTGTTTGTAAAAATACTTGTTTATGAATTATTTTAAGATGAAAATTAGTGTTCACAAAGACTAATTAGACTTTGGAGTGAATTGAAAGAAAGTTGAAAATTGTGAAATTTGAAATATTGAATTTTTGGCCACTGGCGCCGACTGCGCCGTTGACTCGAAATTACCCAAATCTCTTAGAATTCAAGATTTACACAGTAAAAACACCATTTTTACCTTTTCAATCACCTTCAACATCCGGTTTGTGCACCTAGGGCTTACTATTGCTTGGATTTGAGGCAATTTTAAGGCAAAAGAAGTTCAGATTTCATCTTGTCTCAGTAAGAGCTATAGTTTGAACCAAAATTTTTTATTTTCACTAAGGATTTATCATACATTAACGAGATTCAAAATTTTGAAATTTTCTTAAAAGATTTTGAAAAAATCCTTTGGTGAAGAACTCTTACTTAGTAGATTTAAGTTTAAAATGTTCCACATTGTGATTTTTGGAATTTTGGGAATTTATTTGAATTTTATCAAAATTTCTTGGATTAGGATGGCACCGAGAATGAGCAAGGGAAAGAGGAGGATTATAATGATAAAAAATTTGTCAACTACAAGGCGAACATTTGTTTCAATAGTCTGCATGCAACTAAGAAAGTCATTTTGGATCAAGGATTTAAAAATCATGGTGGAGAAGTCAAAAGATTAATTAATGCTCGGCAATGAGAGAATTTTTGTTACTTTACTGCTGAGGCTATTATTGGTATAATGATGGAACTCTATGCCAACTTTAAGTGAACTTCTGAGGACTACATTTTTGTCCAAGGAAAAATGATGGAATTTACTCTAAGAAAAATTAATTAATTTTATCAGTTAGAGGATGTATATAGTTGTCATTACAAATCATTTTCTGCTACAAATGAGGCCTTATATGAAGTTATTTCTTTTCTTACTGATGAAAGAGGAGCTTGGATGGTGAATAATAATGTTAAGGTAAACTTCCCTCTTTCTATGTTAAATGTAGTATCTAAGCCCTGACACTACTTTATTTCTGGAAGAATGATACCAACAAACCATCATAATGAGGTTACAAGAGATAGATTCATCATGAACTTTTGTATCCATCAGAAGAAAAGGATAGATGTAGGCTCTATTATTTATAGGAACACTCGATCTATTGCTTTTAGAAAGACTACTGGAGGTTTAGCACACCCTGCCCTGGTCTTCACACTATGTGAACAGGTAGGAGTTGATTATAGACCAGATAATGAGAGGATTGAACCTTTAAAACCTATTAGGCCTGTCAATATAAAGACTTATGAATCTCAAGTTGGATGTTAGAAGTAAGAGTAGGTATATTCCTTCTACTTCTAGTACCCCTACTCTCCAGTGACTTATGGAGAAACTGATTATCCAATAGGGAGATATCTTGTGAATGGAAAGCAGAATGGAAAATATAGAGGCCAGAAATTCACATAATGATGATTTGACAAGGCAGAAGTTTGAGTATGATGCTTCTTATGATGATATGATCGTTAGATACATGAGGGGTGACCACTCAGTTCAATTTCCTAGTCACCCTGTTTTTACTCAGTATCAACATCAAAACTTTGATGTAGAAGAAGAAGAAGATGATGATGACTAGTGATGTTTTAGTTTGATCTTTTATTTAGTTTATAGTTGGTTGTACTTTATTGTTATTTTTTATTTTTAGAGTGTGATACTTTGTTTTATTTAAGATGTTACGTTATATTGTGAACAGTAGGATTGTAAAACTGTTTACTTTGGAAATCATTTTAGTACTGTTGTTAGTTTTTAGTACTTTGTTGAATGTATTTGTAGTAAATTCTTTCTCAGCAAATTTTTATATGTATTAGGTGTTATTTAATGTTTTAAGTCCTATATCTTTTTATATTAGCACATGTAATATTTCAGAGTTAATTTTCAATATCAGAAGCTTCAACAGGTAAGTTTTTTTCTTTATATATTAAAAGTTTTCTTTCACCCTATATGTTTTAAGTTTTACGTGCAAAATCTTTTAAAATTGTAAGTTTAAAATGGACGAAAAATTCCTTTTTAAAGAAAGAAACTTAATTTTATTTTATCCTCAATTAGCTATATTTTCAAAATATTTAAATTTAACATCACCTTTAGTATGTATTATGCGCAATTTAATGTTTTAAGTCTTGTAGCTTTTTATATATTAGCACCTGCAGTATTTCAAAATTAAGTTTCAAAATAAAAACCTTCAACAGTTATGTCTTTTCTTTACGGGTTTGATGTTTTCTTTCACCTTTTCTTTTTAGTTCTTCATCCTAAATCTTTTAAAAATTTAAGTTTGGGGGGAAAGAAAATATTAAAGAAAAAAAAAACTTAATTTTATTTGTCCTCACTTAGCTATATTTTCAAAGAAAATTTAAATTTAACATGACCTTTGGTATTAGGGTTTAACTTTAGATAACTATATTTTTGTTTCTAAATATATAATAAAATTAAGTAAAAGTTTTCAATATTAATGGTTAAATTTAAAGATTAAGATATTCGGTGTACAATAATAAGACTATGTTTTTCTATTATAAGTAAAGGAATTCGTCTTTTTGAAGTGCTAAAAAATCTTAGAGATTCATGTAAGAAGAAAAGAATAAAAATTTATGAAAAATCTTTAAAGCTAATATAAATTTATAAAGAGAAGGAGTGTGAAAAGTTTTTAACTTTAAGAAGGGAATAATGAAGTTCAAAATCATTAAAGACTATTCAGATATAGTAATCCTCACATAAAAAAAAGAAAAGAAAGAAAAATGATTGAAAATGATCTTGAAAAAAAAAGGAGAGAAAAGAAAAGGATGTGAGAAGAAGCTTGAGGAGATGCCTAATAAAAAATTTGCTTCACTTGAATCAACTTAAAGAAGAAGCCTTGGCTACTTTTTCTAAACTTATATTTAAGTATTAACATATTTACTAGTAAAGTTTCATGAAGTTATTTTTGATATGGATGTTCTAAGTGGCTTTAAAATGACAATTTGCAATTTTCCTTGAAAATAATAAAGAATAAGAAATCTTAGACTTGACTGCTAGATATTCTTATACCTTTAGTATTAACTGAAGTTATTTTACATTTTCTTAAGTTATGCTATTGTATTTAGTGGACTAAAATATGGAAATTTAGAAGTTAAATTATTTGTCATAAGTCATATTTTTATGTAGTAAAAGAGTTATTTGAGGATAAGTAAGATTTAAGTTTGGGGGATTTTGATGTACTAAGAACACATGCATATTTAGACCAATATTTTATACTCATTTTTAGTGATATTGCACTTTAAAGGAATGTATTTTTCATGTTTTATTGTAGGTTATTGAATTTTAGGACACGAAGCAAAAAGGATGGAATCTAGAGTTAAAATGGCATTTTTGAAGAACTACTCAACGCCGACGACACCAGGATGGACTTCGATGCTGTAGACCTAAAGAATAGAGGTTGAACTATCCTTAGCACCGATGGTGCCAGGAGCAGTGCCGACGACACCATTTAACAGAGAGCATTGAATTAATTCACGAGCTAGTGGCACCGATGGCGCCAGAATGGATGCAAACGACACCAATGTCGGTGCAAGACCTGTTTCTATAAGATTCGACAAATATAGACACTTTTTGAAGAGTTTTTGGATGCACCTATTATATAAACGACATTAGGCTCTATTTACAGTGGAATTTGATCAGAAAAGATCCCCTTCGACCGATTTCCACTCTCTTCCACGCTATTTCACATTCTCCACTGCCACTTAGAGTACATTAGGCATTTATTTCTTTAGAGTTTTGAGTTTTTTTTGTGAGTTTAAATGTGAATTCTTCTCTAAGAGTGTTAGAGAGGGAGAGAAGTGAGAGATTTCTTCTTTGTACATCTTCTAAGAGAGGCTACAAGTGATTTTCTTTGAGAAAAAGTTTCAGATAAGTGTTGTTTGTTTATTATTGTTTATGAACTTTATTTTAAATATGAAATTTATGTTTTAATGTATCTTTATCATGAACTCCGAGTAGTTTTCTTTATCTTTCTCACTACTCTGAGATATGGTGAAATGAAGAGATAATTTGGATGTGCCAATTTTAAAATATAAAATAAACTATGATGGTTTATGATGGTTTTTCAACGTTTACTTTTCGATCTGGCCAATTGATGAATTGGTATATGTTGTGAAACATATGAACCGGGAAATGGAGTATAAGTACTACAATAAGAGTGAGAATTACATTTAATTCCATGAAGGTGTATTTTGATCATGGAATTAAGTGCAAATAAATAGGAAAATATACTTTTATGGGTGTAGAATTGGAGATTTTAGGGTGACAGACTAAAATCCCCAATTTGGTCTTAATGTTTAAGTACTAAAGTGAGTGCTAGCCTTCAGGGGAAGGGAAGGGGAGCTCTCGAGTGAGAACCAGCATCATCCTAGCCTAACCACGAATTTAAGGACTAAACTTGACATTAGCCAATGATTTTCTATAATACTGAATCAGGGTTGAGAATTTGAGAATTAAAATTGCTCATATATACATATTTAAACCAATTAGCTCATCTCATTTTACTAAAAACTCATTGTAATGGGTAATATGTTTTTTTATATTAGAAAACTTCATCACATAAAACATATTTTAGTAGTTACTGTTTAAACTTTGTATTTTAATTTTGCTAATAGTTAATAATTTAGTTCTAATAGTATCTCAAACAATTTGAAATTAGTGACATTAATTTGATTTTATTTATGTGAATTTTGTAGTTAATTTATCATTTCATATTTAATACTTCCTCGTGTTATCGATATTTGGGGCTTAAATAAAAATTCTTATATTACTTGACAACGATACGTATACTTGCGTAGAATCCCAAGATAAATTGCCTAAATTTCTTATTCATAAAATAACATATCAAGTTTTTGGCATTGTTGTAAAGCGGAGTCAACTTTATAAATCTTACACAACTATACTTTCGAGATCAGATAGCCTTCCCCACAAATGTCCATCAGCTCATTCTATGGATTAAAGGGAGCATGACACATATGCTTCTTACTCATCTTTCTCGTCATGATGAATTTAACCATGATAAAAGAGATTTAGATAAGCTATTTCTCTCCATTGGTGAGGTTTTGAGGTGCTCTCCACCTAAGCTTCCATGTCATGCTTTTGTTTTAAGAGGGAATGACACATGTCCCTTCTTTCATGATGGTGTTATAATGACTCTTAACTATGTTATGGTTAGAATCGTGGTTGATGGGTTGGGATAAGGTGACAAATATTTCATGATGGGTCTAATGAGTCATGGGTGACCCATTGATGGCTTTCCATAAATTAGATTTAATCTAGAAAATCAATTATGGGTTTTTTATGTCATATATGATGCCATTTAAATTAGGGTTAAATTTTATAAATCCATTTTTTATTAATTATCGCATTATTAAAAAATGGAGGAAATTATAATATTAACTCATAAGTTGGTCAAAATGATTTTGGGTGTTGACCATTTGTCCAATTTTGTTAATTTGGTTCAAAATTGAATATTTTGACCAAATTTGACCATTGTTGACCAGTGTTGACCAGAGTAGACCAATTCTGATCTAGAGTTGACTAATGTGAGTTACCTAACCCTCTCATGGATGGGTTAATCATAAGTCCATGGGCTTTGATTATGTGTCTTGGTTTAGCCATATTAGCCAAATCTGACCTCTTAAGTTATTGAGTTGACTTTTGGGTCAATGTGATAATTATTAGGTCAAATATTGATCATTTTGACCAAATTTGATTTATTTGGTCAAGGGTTGACCAATATAGCCCATGTGGTGGTCATGAGTCATGGATTGACCATTTTGACCAATCTTGATTATTTAGGTCAAGGTTGATGATCTCGATTTTTATATAGAAGGATTTATGAAGTTGACACCACTACAATGCCAAAAACTTGATCCTTTTATGAAAAGAAAGTTGTGTAAAATTTATATTATTAGATGCAGTTAATAATTGTATTCTACGCAATTATGCATATCATTATCAAGTAATAAAAGACTATCTATTTAAGCCTCAAATATCGATCCCACAGGGAATGTGTAAATTAGAGGTGTAAATTAGCAATAATAAGTTTTACTAGGAAATTTACAAAAATCAAACGAAACCACTGACACTAATTTTGAATGTTGAGATGTTATCAAACTAAAATATTTAACTATTAGCAAAATAGAAAAGTAGAAAAGCAAAGTTTAAATTTAAAAAATAATTACTAATCTACTAACTATGTTTATGTAATTAAGATTTCTTAAGTGAAAAAGCACCCTTCCCACTACAATGAGGTTCTGTTGAAATGAGATTAGATAGATCTTTATAATATGTATTGTGCTAAATAGAAGCAATTATAATTCTCTACCCTGATACAGTGCATAGAAAATCTTTGGCTAATCCTAGGTTTAGCCCCTAAACCCGTGGTTATGGTAGGAGGATACCGAATCCCACTTAAGAGCTCCCACTTCCCTTCACCTGAAGGCTAACTCTCGCTATATTTTTAGTGTATTAGTTGACCAATATAGTCAATGTGGTGGTCATTAGATCATGGATTGACCATTTAGACTAATAGTTAGTGAATGGTGTCTGTAGTTGACTAAACAGTCCACATTAATCATTTTGGTATTTAGAAATGATCAAATGATCCGATTTGATCATTTTTAGGGTTTGAACTGATTCATTGGTCAAAATTATCCAAAGTTGACCAGCTTGGCCAAAATTGACCAGTTTGACCAAAATTGACTATTTGGGTCAAAGTTGACCAATTGGGGTAATTATGTGTAAATGTTGACTTTATGATCATTATGGTGGCCATTAAGTCAAAAATTTGACCAGATTAAGGTTTGTCACTACTGATCTGATCATTTTAGGGATACTCATTATTAAGATCCAAAAAGAGTACGTTGAGGGTTATTTTAATTTTTAGGGTTTTAATGACCCTAGATATATTCAAGGAAGTCAATGTTGGTAGACCCTTTATCTTGATGATCATAATGATTATTTTCAAGTCTTTTGATTATGTAAAAGAATCTTAAGTCATAAGATTTCCCAAGTTGAATTTGGTCTATGGCTATGATTTTAAGACCTTCACTAATAGTGAGGTCAACAGTGTCCGTGGAATTAAACCGAAGGAATAGAGCGTGAGGTTGGAAGAAGATAGGAAGCAAAGAGGAAGTGAACAATAGAAATATATTTGATGATATTTAAAAATATATTCAAAATCATCAGGACCAGCAATGAGGAAGCAAACATTTAAAAATATGTTAATAAAGAGTTTGCTGGCCGGTCATGATGATTTTGATTGTCGGTTCATGATAATTCATTTGATGATAGCAAGCTGAGTCACGTAAGGAAGACACAAAGGCCTACAAACTAAATTAACATGTGTGTTGCTTCGCCATATGATCCATCTTTTTAGTTTGTATGAAAATGAGCCATCCTTCATTTGTGCTATTGTAGAGTTGTTCTTCGTTTGGCTTGTCATAGAATTGTCTTTCGCTCAGTCGGATGTGAATTGATTCTTCATTCGTCTACATGTGTCGGTCGACATATCAACTGATTAAACAACTTATTAGGACCTTTGAAGTGCCTTGTTTCTTGCTTTTTCCTTGGCTTAGCATCACTATGTGACATTTAATAAAATTAATTAACATTTGACAGAATTGTGTGACTTGACCGTGGGTCCCAAATTATTTGTCATGTAGGTATAGTTTTCCTTGAGATTCGTGTTGTTGATGTCCTTTCATGAAATGCCATTCAATTCTTATGTAGTTTTATATATAACACCTAAACATCAATTTTTGCATACATAGCACGTTACCTCTGCATGAGGCGTATTCATCATTTTAAAAAATTAAAATGGGGTATTTTGATGTGGCAAGTAAAAATTGTATGGTATAAATGTAAAAAATAAAGTTTACGAGTTAGATATGAAAATATTTGGGAATTCAATGGTATGTATGTAGATGCCCCTTACGATTATTTGTAAAGTAAATTATTAGGTGCTTACTTTTTAGCAGCACGAGCGTTCAACATTGCACAAACATATTTAAACTCAATATTTGATATTTAAATGTAGGGGTGTAAATAAGCAAAGCCGACTCGTGAGCCGGTTCAAGCTTGTCTCAGTAAGTGACTCGTGAACAAGTAAGTGACTCATGAACAAAGCCCGATAAGCTAACAAGCTAGCCCAACTCGACTTGTTAATTAGTGAATTAGTTAGTATATGAAAAGTAATTTAAAATTTAGTCAAAATTTCAAAAACTTATAGTTTACTTATTAAACATATTTAATAATTTTTTTTTAAATTTCAAAAACTTATAGTATATGAAAACTAATTTAAAAGCCCGTTAAGTGGCTTCTTATTATTTATCTCATTATTACTCATTTTATTTATCATTTTATTATAATAGTAGCGTGAATGGATATTATTTTGTTTTTCATAATAAACAAGCTCGCTCATGAGTCGGCTATAACTCAAAAACGTAAGCTCGAGCTGCTCGAGCACGATTAATTAAAATGACAGAGTGATCATTTTCTTAGGTTAAAAAAAAAATTTAATTATCAGATCAAGTTCATTAAAAATATTTTAAATTTGAGAAAACTTTTACTTATTAAGATATACTTTGTCACATAAAATATTGATATATATTTTTTTCCATTTCAGTAAAATTATTCCACTTAACAACATTGCACTATCGTGGAAGGTTTTGGTTCTTAACTACTCCCATAGAATGTTTGTTATGAAATCTTGATATTAATATTGTGGAAAATTACGTAGGCACCAAAACATTCTTATGTATTTACAAATTTTAAACTCAATATTTGAATTGATGGTGTTATTTTGTTATGTTGGCAAAGATTCAGTGGTATGCATGTAAATATGACTATTTCAGGTGAAGCTAAAGGCATAATCAGTGAGAGCATTCAGCTCCTAAAAATCGTAATTTTATTTATTAAACTTATTATTATTAAACTTCTTACAAAACATGTGCATAAAAACATGTGCGCCATTTAAAAAAAATAAAAAGAAACACAAGAATTTTTACTATATTTATATCAAACTAAATCAAAGAGCATCAAAATTCATAATAAATCTAATTTTGGTTCAAAAAATCTCAATCACCATTTTTTCTAATAAACTGGATACGAAGAAATAATCAAGTAGAAGTCAAACTTCAATAACACTCCTTACATTGTTCAATAAAATTACAAAATACACCCCCCATCTCTCAGAACGTAGCATGCTCACACCAAACCTTAAGCAGCCAGCCGGAGACTTCTCTATCTCAATGATAGCAGGAATAATAATAATGATACTTTTATTATTATCATTCACAATTCAAAATCTCAAATACAGCTAGGTGGGATTACCAACCCGGAGCTCCCTCCCTCTACATTTCTACAGAATGCCTCGGCCTTGTCCTCTCCATCATAGGTCAGCCTTACGTTCCTAAGTTCAATCCCACTGCATGGATTGCTCCGGCTACAGTAGTCAAACGTTACCGCCATTGCCGTCGCCGACGACCACCACACATCATCGAACACCACCCCATTGATCTTTATACCTGAGCTCTGAAACACAAATTAATCATTAATTAGCCCTCTAATTAGCACTAATCAATCACATTCATTAAACCATGATACTTACTTGTTTTGAGCAATTATGATGGTTAGGGCAGTAATTCTGATCAATAATAATTGGGTTCCTTACATTCTTCATTATGGCATGTTGGAAGTTAATCCCACTCACAAACCCATTATAGGGATTCGCCCATGTTTTGATCCTCAAACCATTTTCTGTTCCAGTCAAGACCACCGAGCTCACAGTCACATTTTCTACGATGGACTTCCTTGGTGTCTCGCCTAGGCTATCGATGGCTATGCTGTGTCCCGGCCCACATCTAATATTCTCGATCCAAATGTTGATGTCACCCGTTCCCAATGACATGCAATCATCACCTGTGGCCATGGTGGAGTTTATGATACTTGCACCACTCGTCGTCTGGATGTGGATTCCAACAGTGTTTGGGCTATTGAATGGTGTCGTTATTGTTACTCCTTCTACTCTTATTCCCTGGCTATACATAATCGAGATCTGGAACTTCTCACTATTTTTAACCATTATTCCCCTCATGACCACATTCTTCGACTGATCAATCGTCAATGCCTTAAATATATTAAATGTCATTGAAGGTGGCAATTTGGGTTTATAAGATGGCTCTAACATTGAATTGCGATTATTTTACACCAATACAACCAATTCGAACTTTACATTTTATCAAACAAATCAAAAATTTCAACTTGAGGCAACACAAATAATAGCTCAATCCTAACCCTTACCAATGAAGGAAATTATTTCAATTGTGAAGGAGTTGTTTCAATCGCAATATAAACTTTGTTTATTTTATGCCTATGTAATTTTTGGAGACAATCCAATATATATATATATA
>NW_018221449.1:0-5293 GCF_001263595.1 Phalaenopsis equestris
CAAATTGCCTTTAAAGGCCCAATTTCCCCAAAATCGCCCATGAATTTGACCCTAATTCCCATAAATTTAATTTATAAACTAAAATTCATCTTTCATTGGATTAATCAAAACCAAATCCAATCTTAGTTGGCCCATTATTTGAGCTCAATTTTGATCTAGGTCAAACACCCAATTTTTGGCCCTCTGACCTAATATCACCTAATTGAACCCCATAGCCTACTCAATTTGTCCCAATTTGAATCCTAAACTCTTCATATAACTCCTAAACACAAAATTAAACTTTAAATTGTCCTTGTTAAACCCTCAATTTCATTTAATTTTAACACAAGTTCAAAATCCCCAAATTTGCCCCAAATAGGCTATGTCCCAAAATTCTACCAAATTGATTGTCCTAACCTAAAAATTGACACCCAATTTATGTTAAAAACTCATTATGATATTCTTATAGACCATTTTAAACCATAAATTTGTACTTATAACAATATTAGCCCAACCTAAACACAAGTCTAGTCCAACATGCCAAAATTGACCAAAATCTCAAAATCATTCAAATTGAGCTTCCAATTGAACTCAAAATTACTTCAATCCTCCACCAAAAATCTTCATGGAAATCATCTACACAATGTTAATTAATAAATTGGGCTAAAATTCATGGAAACCCAACTTTTAGCCATTTTGACCCAAATTGGACCCTTGTGCCAAAATCGACTTAGCCATGCCTAAGCCACCAAATTGATGACTCCACAGCCACCAAGTACTCCCTATGGACTAGGCTAGACCCCACTAAACCAGCCAAGGTGAGCTATGGACCAATGGTCCCTTGATGTAGGTGATTTTACTCCATATTTGGCCTAAACTCAAATATCTTCTTCATCATCACTTACCCTTAGGAGTTAACCAGCATTAGGAGTTATCCAGCATTAGCAGCTGCCTGACCTCCCTGAGCCAAGAAGTTGCCAAACTCTAGCCAGTCACCACCTTAGCCACCGAAAATAGCCACCCCAAGGGAGCCCCAAATGGCCAAAATCCAAAATTGAACCTCCCTAACTTGGCTCACTTCCATTGGCCATTCGAGCCTTTCTTCCCTCCACCTTAGCAAGCCTTAGCACCCAACTCAAAGCCCTGAGCTCCACCAGGAAGCCATGGCTTTAAATGGACCTATTCATGGCCAAGGAGAGAGTTTTTAGAATCTTAAGGAAACTCTACCAAAATCTCATGAGAGCCTCTCCAAACCATCCCAAGTGCAATCCTTTTGCTCTCAGCCACTAATAGCCACCCCTTAGAGCCAATTTCTCCACTGAAATTTGCCCTAAAACTAGGACAAATTTCTCCACTCCACCACAGTGGACCAAACTTTTATTAATTGTGCACACACCATCCAAACAATGAAATAAGTTGATTCCTTACAAAAGACCCCTCTGAAATAGCCTCCAGCATATCTTTAGACCAACACCTGAAATCCACTTTGATCGAATTCATACCTAGATAATTCACCAAAGCTTAGGACTTCATCTGGAGGTTTGTTGGGTCCAATCAAAGCTACTACAACCATCTGATTGAGGCCTCCCTCTCAAACAAAGGTATTGAGCTCTAACCTTAGCCCGAGCTTATCTATACATATTTACTATATTTCATACTGTGTAAGTTGTATAGATATGCTCGTCTCGATTTGATGAAGACTTAGGGACAAAGCCCATGCGATTTGGTTGAGTCTAGACATAGATCTTAAGGTTTTAGTGTGAATGGCTTACGAGATTAGTCACTTAGGGACGATGAATGGATGTCGTCCGATCGCGCATGGACTGTCCTGATGAACTCGAATAAGGATATGGTCCGTAAAGCACGGTCTGCATGGCAGATACGTGGCTGGCAACATCAAATGGTGGAACATTGCATGTTCTTTCAAAGCCGCCTAGGATCAACTCATCGTCGCGCTGGATAAGTAGAAAAATAGGGATTTTTTAATTATTTTAAATGCCTAAACTTCAAAAATCCATATCTTTCTCTAGAAGTATCATAAAAAGAAATAAAAACACTCTCTTGCTCAGTCAACAGAGAACCATAATGTGGACTAAAAATAATAATTATTTTCTTATACCCTGATTTTTAATTAATTAAATACCCTCTGGAGTATTTTAATTCATTATAATCAAACATTGATCACCATGACTTGAAATTTTGAGGGTTTATTCCCCATCACAGAGGAGATGTTCTCTGATTTTTTCAAAGTCAAAGGGCATCCCTATGCTTCTATCCCTAATTTTCAAGCTAGGGTGACCATTTTGGCTTATTTTAATTATATAAATCAAAATATCACTTGGAAAATTATGAGAATAATTTTGGTAGGTTTCTTGCGGTTATAGAAGTTTAGGAAAAATATCATGATGCTTTGAATTATCCTGTAAATTTCTATATTTAATTAAAGGTAAATATTTTATAATAATTCATGTAAATTAAATACATAAAAAATTGACAAAATCAATCTCACAATGTTCATAAAAATCATGTTTATCCACTGTAAGAATTTGAAAATTATTTAGCTAAGTCCAAACACTAAAGTTGATTTTCTAAGAGACATAAGAATTTGAAAATTATTTGGCTAAGTCCAAACACTAAAGTTGTTTTTCTAAGAGACCTTGTATTTTTGTTCAAAAATAATTATAATAAGTTAAATACACTTGGGAAAATTTTGAAAAGTGGTTTTGTGAGTTCCTTGTGATTAGGGGCACTTAAGAAAAATAAAAGTTATTTTTGGTGAAGTACATGCTTTTTGAGCTTTAATTTGGATTTAAAATATTTAAAATTAATTAAAAATCCCAAAAATACCAAAATACTCCAAAATGTACCTAATTTATCTTTGATCACTTGGGACTCATTAAAATATTTTTCCTAATTTTTCTTAAGTTAAAAAAAAAATTTAAGGCTTGAAAGGGATTTTCCTCATTTTCCCATTAAAATATTTATAATAAATTAATTCAAAAAATCATGAAATTTTGTTTCAATGAAAATTTTCCTAAGTATTTCTCGGACTTAGGGAAACCTCTAATAATTTTCTCACAAATAAAAACTTTATTTTGGAAAGCCAAATAAATTAATTTCTAAAAATCTTATTTTCTAAATTTATATAAATAATTAAATCAAATTAAATTTTGAGAGGTCCACATATTCTCCTCTAAACATTGTAATTACCTCATGGATATGACACTTTAAATACTCAAAGTCATTTAAATTGTGTTTAATGAATTATGAGGTGAAGTGCCCTAAGGGCAAAATAGTCATTTTAGGCATTGGTGCCGTAATCAAAATTTAGGATTAACCAAGGGAAGAATGGGTAATTTTGATCTTAATAAGCATATTTGGGTGACTGAAATACAATGGAATTAAAAGGTGGAAACCCACTCACCACCTTTACACAATGTCAACAAGATTATAAATCTCCTAATCTTCATGACTCGGAAGTCAATTAAGCTCAAACGATTCTTAAGTGATGGGCTTAAGTCAGAAAGATGATAGTTTACTTTTCTTAAGCCCAAAATTACGGATGGTTTGACCATTTGATAAGATTACACATCATTCAAATCAAAATTTTGATAGCCATCATTCCTCCTATCATGATTATTAAAGGCTTACTAATGACCTAGGCTTGATGTCTAAACTCAATTGATTGGATTCATTTGATAAGATTACACATCATAAGCCTGACCTTAATTGTGGGCACCACAACCTTTAAATGACTTAAACTTACCTTAGGGGCATCCACTCAAGTAACTCTTAAATGAAACATCAATTTATTAGTCAAGTATCCTATCCTCAGGATAATTAAATTATCAAGTTTCACGTATCAAATTTCACTGAGCAATGGGGTAGTCATACTTTAACCTCGAATGATTAATGGTACAATATGATAGGTCCAAAAATGAACTCAAAATATTTCAAGAGATCCTCAAAATAGCCCGGGGACATGCCTCAAGCATTTTGAAATCTATTGGACATTCTAAAGGGCAAATAAAACTTGTCATATTTTGTTCTAAAATAATCTACTAGGATATTCCAAGATCCAACAAAATCATAGCTTGGGGTTTGGTAGTTAAACCTTCATCGACTCTTACAAATTTAAGTTCCTTGCAATATTATATACATGCCTTGAAAGTATTGACCTTTCAGGTGGTGGAACGAGAAGACTCGCCATGTACGCTTTTACAGTTTACAATATCATCTTTTTTAGTACTTTCCACACTATATTATTATGCTTATAAAACTTACATGTTAAACAATGATGTCCCCATGCATGAAAACAAAAACTTTCAGGATAGCCATAAAACTAAAACCAAAACTAAAATCAACCAAGATAAAATTCACCTCCACAACATTCAAAATATAAGACAACTAAAAATTTAATCACAAACATCATAAAATAACAATTGTAATTAAATTAAGACGTCTCTATTGGATGATCGGAAATACCTCGGAGGAGGTAACCTACAGTTTCTAACGAGTTTTCTCATGATCTAAATGAAAGTATGGAACTCATTGAGTTAAGTTTAGTAAATTCATTTGGACTAAGTGAATCAAATAAAAAATAGTGGTTCCAGAATAAGGGAACCGTAGGATCCTAACTAGTGTCACTCAAATCCACTTTAATATGCCCCATAATATTTAAATGACCATAACCATAGGGCATTTGATTTGACATCATAACCTGACACATTAGAAAACTTAAACTCATCGTGATGAGGAGCTTGGAGCTAGCATTGTGGGCAGCATGGCCATCTTCAACAATAAGAGGATCTACAATAGCATTTCTTTCTTTAGAATTAAATAACAAGCCATAGGATAAGAGGTGGTTTGCTTATGCAACATAAATCCTAAACCTTTTTTTAGGCCTTTATACAGGTTTGTTGTACAATATAAACCCTAACTCATCTTAGGATAACGAGGTTGTCATTCATCATGACCTAAACCCTCTCATCTTCTAGGCTATTTGTGTGATCGTTTTACACAAATGTAAGCCCTAATTAAATAAAACTAGCAAGATGAAGTTTTCAAATATTTCTCCTCTATATTGAAGCCAAACCATAGGGAAGCTTGGGAAGTCACCGAGGTTCTCCTTCAGATATATGACATCCCTTAGTCTCTCTTTCTTTGGATTACATAAAATGTTTCAAATTTGAGTCATTCCCCTTTCACACTTCTTCATCTGATCTCATTGAAATTATCCTTTTGAACTCTTTGAAGATAACATTTCTTGATTCTTATCAAGAGTTTACTTAGGTGACTTCGGTTATCTAAGATG
>NW_018221450.1:0-394 GCF_001263595.1 Phalaenopsis equestris
CTCCCCTTTCAATTATCTCTCTCTTCTTTCTCTCTTACTTCCACTATCTCTCCCACTCCTTTTCCCATACTCTCTTCCTCTCCCCTTTTTCTCTATCACGCTCCCTCTTTTTTCCCTCACTTCTCACTCAATTATATTACTCTCTTATTTATCTCACTCTTTTACACTGTCTTGCTCTTAATCCCTTCCTCTATCTCTCTCTCTCCTCTGCCATTCTTAAGCTCTATTTCTCTCTCTCTCTCCTCTCCCTCCAACTATACCTTTCTTACCCTCTCTCACTCTCATGCACTTTCTCTCTCAATATCTTTTTCTTCTCCCTCCATATCTCTCTATTCATTTCTTAATCAAATGAGTTCTCTTTTTTTTCTTTACTCTTTCTATTCTCTCACTCCTT
>NW_018221451.1:0-1017 GCF_001263595.1 Phalaenopsis equestris
AAAAAATGGGTCATGTTGTATGATATGCCGACATATTCATTTCTGAATCATGTGCAGATTGTAGTAGCGACAATGATTCTCCACGACTATATTCGGTAGCATTTAACATGACTGATGATGATTATTTACACTTTCTGCCTCATTTGAATATCGCATAGGATAATCTATACCACAAGCAAAAGTAGAATCATATGAGGGTTGCACCTAGAATGTCGAAGGTGTTGAGGAAATGATTAAATTGAGAGAGCGGATTAAAGACACCATTGTTGGATGCTGAATGGACCGATTCATCATATTATTAATTGTAATGGTTGTTAAATATTCACTATTTTTTGTGTTTGTATTTTATATCGTTCAAGTTTATTTCTGTTTTTGTGTATTTGATATTGATTGTTTGGGTTTTTTACGTTATTTGTAAGTGTTTTTTTCTCTTTTTTTCATTTCTTCTATTTTTTTGGTGGGTTTTGGAGGTCTATGATGAGATGTTTGATCATTGATACACCAAAAATACATAGTGTTTTTGTACACTTTTTTATATCTTTTTTTGAGATATTGCACTTTAATGAAAGGTATTTGTGTGTTTTTCTTGCAAGTACAATCAAATGGATAAAAAATGCTAAAAGGAGTGAAAAAGGGTCAAATTTGGAGCACAAATGAAGAAAGATGCAAAAATGAACTTGGGCACCTAAGAGCCAGGTACCCCGCGCTTAAGCGCTAGAAGTAGTTACTTGATGATTTATTTAATTGGAGCAGATTTTTGAAGAGATGTTTGAAGTAACCCTTGATGAAAACGTGGGAAATAGCCTATGGACACGAAATTCATTCAATTAGATTTTGACTTCTAGAAGATTCATTGAATGAAGATACCTTTTTGAAAAGACACCAAGACACCCCTTGGATTTTAATAAGAAAAGAATTTGATCTTCCAAGAAGGAGGCTAGCAACCCATCAAACTTTACAGCCCCATCGTCGCCGCCGTTGACCACCTTTATTTTATTTTGAGTGTTAGTTTGTATT
>NW_018221452.1:0-3033 GCF_001263595.1 Phalaenopsis equestris
ATTTTTCTCTCGGTCTCTCTCTCCCTTACTCGCTCACTCCATTTTTTTCTTTAATTACATTCTCGATCATCCTCCCTTCACCCCCCTCTTTCTGTCAATCTCAAACATCTTTACACTTTCTCTCTCCCTCTCAATCTCTTTAACCCATATTCTCAATCTCTCTTGCTCTTTCTTTAGTTGTTCTCCATTTCCTTCACACTATTTTTCTCTCTCCCTCTCTTCCTCTTCTGCTCCTCTATTTTTTCTTTCTCCCTCCCTCACTCTCTAATACTACCTCTCATCATCACTATTTCTCATTCTCTCTCTTCTCTCTCACACTCTCATGTATTTCTCTCCCTTTCTCTCTCCCTCACTTTTCTCCATCACGCACTTCCTTCCTCTCTAATTCACTATGTCTCTCGTTGTCTCTCGTTTCTCACTCATTATCTTCTTCTCCCTCACTCTTGATCTCTCTTCCCTTACACTCTCTTCTCTCTATATTTCTCTCTCTCCCTCCCTCTATTGCTCCTCTCTATTGAATTTTACTCTCATTCTTACCCTCTCCCTCACTCTCTCTCTCTCTTTCTCACCACTCTCTCTCTCTCTTTCTCACTCACTATTCTCCCTCTCTCGATCTCTCTATCATCACACACTCACTCTCTCCTTCTCTCTCTTCCTCACTCTTTTCTCCCCCTCTCTCTCCATCTCATCCCCTTTCTCCCAGTATTTCTTCTTCTTCTCCTACCTTCTTTTCCTTAAGCTCGATCTCTCTTGCTCTTCCTTCATTCTCTCTTTTCTCTCTATTTCTCTCACTCTCAATCTCTCTTGCTCTCTCTTTACTTGTTTTCCTTTACCTTCTCACTATTTTTCTCTCCCCATCTCTTCCTCTTCCTCTCCTTCTATTTTTCCTTTCTCCCTCCTTCTCTCTCTCTCTATAATATTGCTAATACTATATTTCATCCTCACTATTTCATCCTCACTATTTCTCATTTGCTCTCCTCTCTCTCACTCATATATCTCTCTCCTTTTCTCTCACTTTCTCTCTCCCTCTCTTTTCTCTATCCCGCACTTCCTTCCTCTCTTATTCACCCTTTCTCTTTCTCTCTCTCAATCCTTCTCTCTCTCAATCCCCCTCTTTTCTCTCCCTTAATGTTTCCACTTTCTCTCATACTTCTCTCTCGCCTCCCCTCCCTCTTTCACTCCATACCTCCCTCATTCCCTCTCTTTCTCTCTCTCCATATCTCTTACTCTCTTTACCATACTCTTGTTCTCACTCTCCCCCTCTCTTTATTTCACTCTCTCGCTCCCTTGCTTGTTCTCTCTCTCACTATTTCATTCTCTCTCTCTCTTTAACCATCTTCTCTCCCTCCCTCTTTCTTACTCTCCCCCCTGCTCTTAATCTCACTCTCCCTTCCTTTTAATCTCTTACTTTCTCTCTAGATCTGTCTCACTCCCCAACTCTCTTCTCAGTCCCCAACTCTCTTTCACTTTATATCTCTCTTTCCAATTATCTTGCTTACTTTCTCTTTCTTTCCATCTTAGGATCTCCATAATGTTGATCAACTTATTTCTCCCTCCCTCCCTCTCTTTTCTTTATCTCACTTTACTTCTTCGTCACCCTCCATTATTCCATCTCGTCTAGCTTTTTTCACTGGCTTTAGCTCCCTTTCTAGTTCTCTACCTCGTTCTCTCTCCATATTACTATTCACTCTCCTTCTTTCACTGTCCTATACTCTCCTTTCTCTTATACTATCTTTCTTGCTCTCTCTTCTCTCTGTCTCCACCTCTCCTTCTCTTTCTCTCTCACTTCCTCCATCCCTATCTTTCACTCCCTCTCCTTCCCTCCCTTTCATTTTCTCTCCCTTACCTTCATGTCTCCATTTCTCTTCCTCCTCATCTCTCTTTGACTCACTCCCTTACTCTCCCTTCCACTCTTTTTGATCTATACTTTTTTTTTATTTGTCCATCCTTCCTCCATCTCTCTATCTCTCTTTTCTCTCTTTCTCTCTTGATTTCTTTCTTTATATATACTTCTCTTTCTTTCTCTCTCCTTCCCTCTCTCCCCTTCCCCTCTCTTTTCTCTCTCTTAATTTCTTTCTCTCTCTCACTCTCTCATACTTTATCTCTCTCAATTTCTATTCCTCTCTCCCCATCTATCAATCTCTCTCCTACTATCTCTCTCATAGTTCTCTCTACCTCTTTGTTGCTCTCTTCATCTACCTTGCTCTCTCTCTCTCAGCCTTCCTCTTAATTCTTTATCTATCTCTTTCTTGCACCCTTGGCATTCTCTCTCTCTTGCACCCTCTGGCATTCTCTCTCCATCGCGCTCTTTCTTTCTCTTCCGTCACTTTATTTCCTCTCTATATTTCACTCATTGTATCTATCCTTTTATCGCTCGCTAACTCTTCAAATTCACTTTCACTCTTACTCCCGCACTCTCCTACTCTCTCCTTTTCACTTTGTTATAAATTTCCCTATCTCTCATTCTCTTGTACTCTCTTATGCTGCTCTCTCCTATTTCTCTTGCTCCTTTCCCTCTTTCAATCCATTTATCCAGCACTCTCTCTCTCTCTCTTCACATTCTCTCTCTTTGCACCATTTTCGATTCACTCTTCCCACACTCTCACTTTTTTCTCTCATTTGCTCCCTCCATGTCTAAATTCCTTTCTCTTTCTCTTCAATTTCACTCACTCATACTCCTCTCTCTCTTTTTCTCTATTCTCATTCCTATACTCTCTCCTAATGCTTTATCTTCACTCTCCTCTTACTCTCTCTCTTTATCCCCCACTTTATCACGCTCACTTTTTTTCCATTTCTCTCTATCTCTCCCACACACTCTCTCTCGATCTCTCTCTCTTTCCCTTCATTTCTCTCCCTCTATCTCTATTTCTCCATCTCGCTCTATCTCTCTCTCTAACTCATTCTCTTGCTTTCCCTCCCTCCCTCTCTCTCTCACTCCCTTATTGTACCCTCTTCCCTCACTCTCTCTTCTTTCTCTATTTAACTCTCTCTATCTCGCCCACTCTCGCTACCTCTCTCTCTTTAACCTCTCTC
>NW_018221453.1:0-10220 GCF_001263595.1 Phalaenopsis equestris
ATCTTGGAAATGCCTACTCCTAAAATCTTGAAACAACTACATTCATTCCAAGGGAAGTTGGCATATCTAAGACGCTTTATTTTCCTATCTCTTAGGTAGGTGTCAGTCTTTCTTGGCATTAATTAAAAAGGACACCAAATTTTTTTGGGAAAAGAAATATCAGCAGGCCTTTAAGGACGTTAAGCAATATTTAATGGCACCTCTTGTTTTGGCAGCCCCTATCCCAGGGAAACCTTTGATACTTTATACCAAAGCCTTAGATGACTCTCTCGGAGCCCTCTTAGACCAAATCAATGAGGAGGGTAAAGAAAATAGACTCTACTACTTGAGTCTTCATCTAATACCAATGGAAGTAAGGTATCCACCTATTGGGAAACATTGTCTAGCCTTGATTTTTGCCGCCCAAAAACTTAGACATTACATGCTTTCTCATAAGATTACCCTAATTTCAAAAGTTAATCCATTGCAATATTAGATGACCCGACCAACACTCTCCGGACATCTAACAAGGTGGTCAATGATCTTATTACAATTCGATATAGCTTTTGTTCCCTTCCATGCTATCAAGGGACATATTCTAGCAGACTGCCAGCTGGGTCCCCTCTCAACGATGAATTGTCAGATGAGCAGATACTACAAATGGAATTCTCCAGTGTACAATGCTGGGAAATGTACTTCGACGGTGCTTCATCAACCAAAAAAGGCAAAGGATTAGACACAATCATACCGAGCAAAGAAGGGATCAGTTTGATCTTTATCACGCCAGATAAGGGTATGTTGAGGTTCTCATACCACCTGACAGAGCCGTGCACCAATAACGAAGCAGAATATAAATCTTTAATCACCAGATTGTAGTTGGCAATCTCAGTGGATATAACAAATATTGCCATCTACAGTGACTCTCAACTCATCATCCAACAAGTCGCTAGACAATACAAAATTCTGAAACCAAGACTAGCAGAATATCACTGATACGCAATGAAGCTACTGAAGCAGATTCCCTACGTGACTTTCTACTGGATTTCTTTGGGAGATAATGCCCATGCCGACGCTCTAAAAAAACTTACTAAGGAATTGACATGTCCCCAGGAGGATTCCATTGAAATCACAGTACAAGGAAGACAAGTTCTATCTCGAATCGACCTCAAAACTTTACACAAGCTTGGAAAAGAAGAAACATTGATTGCAATTACGGATATCAACAAAGATTGGTGCAAGCCATTGATAGAATATTTGCAAACTGGAAAGCTGTCAGAGGATAAGTCAGCAGTACATAATATCACAAAGAGGGTTATGTCCTACGCTCTAGTGGGTGATGTCCTCTACAGAAGATCGTTCCACCAGATGTGCCTATGATGCCTAAGTAAGTCCGAAGCCCGAAATATTGTCGAAGAAGTACATGCCAGTTTGTGTGGTGCTCACCGGTCAGAACCAAAAAATGAAAATAAAGATCAAGAGACTCTGATATTACTATCCAACAATGATGTCCGAATGCATGGATAGAGCCAGAAAATGTCACCAGTGCCAAGTGCATGTGGTGGTCTTGCACCAACCTCCTAATGTGCTACACACAATTGTTGCTTCGTAGCCATTCGAGTGTTGGGGCATGGACATAACTGGTCCGATAGACCCTCCATCTTCCAAAGGACACATGTTTATACTTGTCACTACAAATTACTTCTCTAAATGGGCAGAGGCAGTACCGTTACGAGAGGTTACAACATAGTACATCCTTCAATTCTTTAAGAGCCAAATTGTCTATTATTTTGGAGTACTGTGAAGAATAATTTCTGACAATAGGACAACTATTAAAAGCATAAAAATCAACAATTTTGTCAAAAGACACGTGATAGATTGGAGATACTCTACAATTTACTATCCCAGAGCAAATAGTTTGGCTGATGCCTTCAAAAAGACATTGGTACAGATTTTAAGGAAAGCACTGGACAAAAAAAGGGACTAGCACAACAAATTGTTAGAACCTTTGCAGGCTTACTGAACGACGTTCAGGACTCCCACTCAGTGTACACCTTACATGCTCGTGTACGGTTCCGAGATCGTACTACCATTAGAAGTTCAGATGCTGTCTCTCAGAGTCGCTGTTGCCAACCAACTAACAATAGAAGAAAGTGTAAAACTCAGACTTGAAGAATTGAAAAGTCTCAAAGGAAAATGGCTAGAAGCACAACAACATTTGGAGCTTTATCAAGTGAAGATGGTACTAGCTCATGACAAATTGGTCCGCCCAAGGACATTCAAAATTGGTGACCTCGTCCTCGTGCTCAAAAGGCCTATTCTTGCTTGGGAGGGACCATTTGTTGTTGAAAAGGTCTACGTAGGAGGAGCCTACCAGTTAGTGGACTTACGGGGTGAAAGACCCATGCTACCAGTCAACGGACGATACCTGAAGACATAATACACAAACTGACATTGCTTGCCTTCACTTGATTTGAAATTTTGAAATTTTGATTTTTTTTGGGGTTATCTATATGACCAAACGTTTGTGACTGGGGCCAAAATTTTTGTAACAAAATTAACCTCAATATAATGAAATTTTTTTTTGAAATTACACACTTCAATTTTCTCTTTCTGAACTTAATATGCTATTAAATTAAACAAAGTTCACACATAAATAAACAATCTCTTCACCAAAATAAACTAAAATTCCTTTAATAAAGACTTTGTTTTGCTCTTGTTCAGGCTAACGTTCAGCCCACTGACATTTTTCCTATCGTCTGCAGAGAAATGTCAGGCCAGAGGTTGATCTTTGCCTTCAAAGATGGCTGGAATCTCACACTAAATGAAGAAATGGTGCCGGAGGGCGGCGCTATAGCCAAGTCGGCATGGTTTACGAGCAGCCTTTAATGAATTTTTTCAGTCGAAGTTAAAAGGAAGGGCTGCCTTCACTACTAAGGGTGGCCACCAAAGATAGTGCGTCATGAAAGGAAAGAACGTGATGGTATAATAGGACTTGATGGAGGGGCCCAGTCGTTTACCATCCATGATAGTTACGCCGACTGGGGGCCTAGTTGCTGCTGATAATGAAAGGATACCTTTTTCTCGACTACGAAGAACACGACGAAGAAATGCCAGCTGAAAAAAACAGAGAGTTTTCTTACGAGTATAGAAGAGATGTGAGAAAGAGGGAGACTACTTGCTCACCCCTATTTCTGAGGGACACATTTATGATCCGAGAATGAAAGAGACCTCCTCCAGCTAGCCCGATACGGATGAGGAGTCCGAGTTTGTTACAAAGCCAAAAATACTACCAGCTTTAGATGTTCCATGTATGGGTTACCCTGCCTGCAATGTCGAAGTACTTGCACGAGCATAAACTAAAGGGGCATTTGTGGAGTGACTGAACCGCAATGTCCTACATCTACAACACTACAACACATTAGAGGAATATACATCTACCGATGATGGAACTTAGACCGCTAATTACCTGGTAGAGGAAGAGCCATATGTCCCAATGGATGCAAAGCCGTATGTTCCGAGGGGTACAGAGCCAAACGTCATGTCAGACATAGAATCATACATTCTGTTAGAGCCAGAGACAACACTAACTTGGGTTTCAGTTGATTTTCAAATGAGAGAATACCCGTGACAACTGTCGACTCCCAATACGGTGGAATATTATAAAATGAGCAAAGTACATAAAAGAGACTTCGAATTCTACGAGGAAGTACAGGGAAAATTCATCAACATACTGGAGGGATTAGAACTGTATACCAGGTCTTCTTAGAGACTGACAAATAAAGTATTCTTGACTGCATTTTTGACCTAAGGGATAGAGGTCAAGCAGGTTTACTTATGGAAAGGACCTATTCTGAGCCGAGGAAATGGATGTGAGGAAAAGGGAGGATTACTATCCAGTGTGGCTGCTGCTACAACTTCACAGATGATAGACAAGAGAATCTACCTGGGATCCTCAGACATGATCAAGTAGATCCACTACCTCCAATGATAAAGTGGATGATCAAAAGAATGGTCAGATGGAATATTTTTCCCACTACCTGCATTCCAAAAAGTTTTATTATCAACATCTACGATGAGGGTGATTGCATACCTCCACACATCAATCACCATGACTTCGTGAGGTCTTTTTGTGTGGTCTCATTCATGAGTAAAAGCAACATCTTATTTGGGAAAGAAATTGACATCATCGGCCCTAGTGAGCTCATAGGCTCTGTGGGGATTCCCATACCAGTTAGCTCAGCGCTTGTTCTCAAAGGCAACGATGTAGGCGTTGCCAAGCATTGCATTCCAGGTGTGCGACATCGTAGGGTGTCCATGACTTTTCGATGGATGGATGTTGGTGCTATTTTGGGTGGGGGGAGTTGCCATTAAGAAGCTATCGGTCACTGGAATTGAAATCCCGTCACCCGCTTCGGAAGGACGTTGAAGTTTAGAAAAGTATGAAATCAAACTGACCCCATATTTTTTATAGTTTAGATGAAAGAGCACTATAACTCCAAACTTGTAACTGTTCTAAAGGATAAACACAAGACTTGAGGATGAGGCTCCATCAAGTAAACTAATAAAGGTATGACATCCGTTTGGTCTGTGGAACTGTTTATTTGCTGACAATTTCCCCTATTTAATATGAAAAATTAAATAGGGTTTATATTAAGCTGGGTTCAGACAATTTTCTTATAAAGGAAAGCCCCTATAGTTAATTACATCTTAAATGACCAAAGCCATCTAAGAAAACTTTTGATAAAAATTAAGAAATATTATCTTCAAAGATTTCAAAAGGATAGGACTTTTCAACGAGATCAACTAAAGAAGTGTGAAAAGGGATTGGGTCAAATTTGGAGCATTTTGTTTTTGGAATCCAAAGGAGGAAGAACTAGGGGATGTCATGGATCGAGAGGAAAAACCTCGGTGACTTCCCAGTCTATCCTATTGTTTGGCTTCAGTTTTGAGTAGAAAAATTGAAGTGTTTCTTTATGCCAATTTTATTAATTTAGGGCTTACATTCATGTGAAAGGATCACACAAATAGCTTGGAAGATGTGAGGATTTAGGTCGCGATAAATGACAACCTCAAAATCCTAAAACAAGTTAGGGCTTACGTTGTACAACAAAGCTATACAAATGCTTAAAGATCAGATGAGGATTTATATTTCACCAGGAAAATAACCTCAAATTCCTATGGCTTTGTTGTGTAATTTTAAAGAAAGAAGTTGGTTTAACTGGTGAAGTCATGTTTTGCTATTGAAGATGGTCGTTCTGCCCATCAAGGTCTGCCCATCAAGGTAGCTCCTTGCCGTGACGAGTTTGAGTTTTCTAGGGTGTCAAGTTATGATGTCAAATCAGGTGGCCTTATGGTTGAAGTTCTTTAAATTTTTATGGGGGGATGTTAAACTTGATTACAGTGACACCGGCTAGGATCCCATGGTTCTCTCATTCCGGCACCACTATTTTCTTTTGGATTCACTTAGTCCAAATGAATTTATTAAGCGCAACTTAATGAGTTCCATAATTTCATTTAGACCGTGGGAAGCCTCGTTAGCAACCGTATGTTACCTCCTCTGAGAAATTTCCGATCATCCGATAGAGACGTCTTAATTTAGTTGCAGTTGTTCCTTTGTGTTATGTGTGTGATTAAACTTTGAGTTGTTTTATATTTTGAATGTTGTGGAGGTGAATTTTATCTTAATTGACTTCAGTTTTGGTTTTGGTTTTATTTTTATGGATATCCTGCCACTTTTAGTTTTCATGCAGGGTGACATTATTTTTTAGCATGCAAGTTTGTATTAACATTAAAAGTACAGTATGAAAGTACAAGAATGACAACGCTATATACTTTAAAAAGTGTACCTGACGAGTCTTCTCGTTCCACCACCTAAAACTTAAAATGCATGTGAGGGCAGTTCATGTAGAGGCAGAACAATAATATTTTGTTAGTTTTCCTAACCCTATGTCATATCTTCGAGGGTCCTTAGGAGTTTAATTAAGGATGATTTTGTTAAGCAAAGCATATTAAGTTTAGTAAACCTCGGGAGTATCCAACAGGTTAGGAGGAAGAAGCAGGTCCATGCTTCCCTCTTATCACCTGGTGAAAAGCATCGAATTCATTTAAATTATTATGTTGCTTAATAATTCATCTAATGAATGCCCTAATGCTCAATGAACATTGATGTCCTAATTATCCTTAAGAGTAGAGTAATTATCATTTGTAGTTCAATTTTGAAGATTATGTGAATGAAGGCCCTTAAGGGGGTGAAAGCTAGTGTTGTTGGAACACTTAGCCAAATTTTAATCCTAATTGGTGATCATGATTCATTATTTGAATTTAATTTGAACCTCAAATAGGGGTATTAAATTGATTGATTATTGACTTCAAAAGTCATACCCCTAAGTCCTAGGTTCATTTAATTTTAATGTTCTTCCAAATTTTAATCATTTAGAAATTTATTAATTTATCCTTTTAATTACGAAAGTGAGGTAGTTTCTATCAATTAATCCCCTTCTTAATTTCAGTCATCTAAACAAGTTAATTAAGATCAGAGGTTGCCCATTTCGCCCCTTGAATTAAGCCTAAATGTTAATCAAGGCCAAATTCCTAAAATTACACTTTTTGCCCCTAAGGTTCTAACACTTCATAATTTGTCAAATCCAAATCAAATGACCTTAAAATTTTTATTGTACCTCATTCATAGGTCAATTAAAACATCAGAGGAGAAAATGTTACTTTTCAAAATTTAATTTAATTTATATAATTATTTTCATGCAAAAATGAGATTTTTCAAAAAAAAATTGCTAACTTGACCAAGATGAAGCCTAATAACTTGAAATTTTTACTGGATGTAGACCTAAACCAGAGAGTAATTTAGACAAAATTTCATGATTTTTTGAATTTTATTTGAAATATTAGAATTATTTTAATTTCTAGGGTATTTATTAAATATAAAATATTTTAAATGGGAAAAATTAAGTTTTGCATCTTCAAAACATCTCCCTGAGGTCAGAGAATATAGAGAAGTAAATTTTATATTTTCCAATTTTTTGTTAATTTATTGAAATTATTTTAGTGGAAATCCATTTTTTAGCCTTTAAAAATTATTTTAAGCTTCAAAATACCAAATATTTATTTAGAAAATCAAGAAAAATATCCCAATTGTTTTTAAGTGCTTATAAAATAATTTAGAACATTTCCATGAATTTTATTATTTTTGTCATTTTTATGAATTTTTAATTATTTAAATATTTAAAATAGGCTAAAAATGAAGTTTTTATTTTAAATACCATTTTTTTAAGTACCATTTTACTTTTATAAAATTTCCCCAATCACAAAGAACTCCAAACATAAGTTTACATAATTTTTTGAGTCATATTTTGATCATTAAAAATCATTTTAGCGCCAAAAATTATATTCAACCTGATGATATTAAACCTGAAAAATCAATTTAAGCCATCAAATTGGACCTAAAATGCTTTGAAATTTTTATGGAGAGTTATCTGGATCTTATATAATAGTGGAGATAAAAAATCAAGTCATTTTGATGTTTGTATTTTCTAAAATTAATTATCTTAGTGATTTAGGTTTTAATTTTTGAATAAAATTTAATTTAATTAATTTAATACAAGCTATAGGCATTTAACTAACTATAAAATGTACCAAATTATCCAAACCGTTTTGATATTTTTCTTAAGCTCCTATGACCATAAGAAACCTACTAAAATTCATCGCATAATTTTTTAAGTAATATTTTAATTTATATAATTATTTCAAGCCAAAATAGCCATCCAAGCTTGAAAATTAGGGTTACATGCACAGAAATGCTCTCTAACCTGAGAAAAATCAAAGAACAGCCCCTTGTCATGAGAAATTAACCCTCAAAATTTCAAGCCATGGTGGACAATATTAAATAAAAATAAATTAAGATACCATAGAGACTATTTATTTAATTAAAAATCAAGAACTCATCAAATAATTTTTTTGGTCCCCATTATTCTTTCTTGTTCACTGAGCAAGTGAGTATTTTTAGTTTATTTTTATAATTTTTCGACTCCAAGATATGAATTTTGAAAGTTAGGGGTGATTTTATGATTTTTTAATTCCCTATTTATCTATTTAAACGTGCGACGTTGACTGGATCCTAGGCAGCTCCGAAGCTCCATGCGATACTCTCCAGATTGACGCTGCTGTCTACGCTAGCAGCCACGCGTCCCGCGGTTCATGTAAAGAAGCGCTATTGGCTTCATCTTGATCATTCATCCAATACACGCTCAATCGAATGACGTTCCGTCATCGTCCCCAATGGCCTAGCCCAAGAGCCGTCCATCTTCCAAGCTTGATAACTCCCTCATTTCTCAACCAAATTAAATGAATTTTTTTTAAAATGCTCATCTAGACTAGAGGAACACATCTTTACGATTAAGATGCCATGAAATCAAACCCAAATAAATGGAGAATCAAAAGAGGCTCGGGATGAGGAGGAGTTCAATACCTTTGCTCTGGGAAGGGAAGCTTCAATCAGAGATGCTTGACACATTTTTTGGAGTCCAAGAAGGCGAGGGATTCAGCCTCGACTTGACCCAAATTCGACCAAGGCCTATTTCAGGTGTCGATCAAAGTATATACTAGGGGCTTTGTGGAAGGGGGGTTTGATGGGGCTTTAGCTTTTTTTAGTGTTGTGAAGGTGGGGGTAAGTTTAATTTTAGTTTGGTGGACTGTGGAGGTGGTGGTGGTGTATTGAGCTGTGTCTTGGTCTGAGACAGAAGTTTGAGCTCAAAATTGAGCTTCTGCAGTGGGAATCAGTGGGGGAAGTTGGTTTGATTGCACTGAGGAGGTCTCAAAGAAGCTCTGTGAGTGATTAGGGAGGCTCTCTATGAGAAAATTTCAGCACTTCTTCCATGGCCGTGGAGGTGAGCTTTTATAAAAATAGCTAAGGGATGGCTGTCATGGCCAATGTTTGGGTGCAATGTGAGGCTTAGGTGGAGGGCAGAGAGGCTCCAACTTCTCATTTGGGTGAGGTGGACTCTAGGTTTGAATTGGGAGAAGTTTGAGAGGGGGTGGCCCTCAGTTTTAGCTTCTCAAGCGATTAGGCCAGCCGGCCATGGTAGGGGGAGGTGGCTAGGAGCTCAGGGAACATATAGAAATATGTCACAGCAATTAAATGTGTTGAGGTTTAGTTTTGCCATAAGAAAATATGGAATCAAAATCCTTTGATTTAGGGGACCTTTGGTCCATAGATTAGCTTAGATAGTTAGGTGAGTTTTTGCTCAATCTTAGGGTCCAGCTAATGGCTGTGGAGTCATTAATTTAATGGTTTTGGGGTGGTTAGGCTACATTTAGTGCATGGGTCCAAGTAGGTGCCAATGCCCAAAACTTGGGTTTGGGTTAGGCTATCCATGTACTTAAGCCCAATTAATTGCTGCAATTGATGTAGATGATTATAATGAACATTTTTGGTGAAGGATGAAAAGGGTTTTGAGTTGAAAAGGGTTTGAAGGATGAAAAGGGTTTTGAGTTCAATTGGAGGATTTTGAAGATTTGGTCAATGATTTTGGCCTTTAAAGGTAATTTGGGGGTTTTAATCAATGATGGTCAAATTGGCTAAATTGGGTCATGTGGTATAAATTAATTGTTGAGAATGGTCAATAGGAACCTTTTGAGGAGTTTTCAACATGAATTGGGTGCCAATTTATGCATTAAGGCAATGAATTTGGTGAAATTTGGGGACATAGCCAATTTGGGGCAATTTGGGGGTTTTGGACTTGGGTCAAAATTAAATGAAATTGAGACTTCACAAAGGCCGATTTAAGGTCAATTTTGATGTGTAGGAATGTTATAAGGAGTTTTCAAGATAAACCATGGCCAATTGAAGGGGCTATGGATTCAATTTGGTGAGATTTGGGCATGTGCCCAAAATTTGGGGTTCAAAATTTGGGTTTTGACCTATATCAAAATGGAGCTCAAAACATGGCTAATAAAGCTTGTATTTGGCTTATTTTGGTCACATTGAGAGTGAATTTTAGTTTGTGATTGAAATTTGGGGAGATTGGGATCAATTTGATGGACATTTGAATTGAATTTGGGAAATTTTGGCCTTTAAAGGTAATTTGGGGGTTTTAATCAATGATGGTCAAATTGGCTAAATTGGGTCATGTGGTAGTTGAGAAAAATGAAATTGGGAATATTTGGAATATTTTGAGAATTTTTGAGAATTTTTGAAATTTTTTGAATTTTGGGCTAAGGTGGGGAATTTT
>NW_018221454.1:0-904 GCF_001263595.1 Phalaenopsis equestris
CTGACTCATGTGTCCAAGTCTGCAATGCCACACGTATGTTGTGCTCTCTGCAACCGTAGTATCAACTTTGTTAATTAGACCAGTTGTCATATATAGCGTACCAGTTTTCTTACCCCGAGCCAGTATCAGTGCTCCTTTAGTAACTTTCCATGTGTTATCAGAGAACATTACTGAATGGCCTCCCTCATCAAGCTGCCCAACAGATATGAGGTTCTTTTTCAGTTCAGGAATGTGTCTAACCTTTTGCAGGATCCATTTGTTTCTGTTAGGGAGTGCAATTTCAACATCTCCCATCCCCATCACGTTCAAAGCTGCTCCATCAGCCAGGTACACGTTCCCAAAGTCACCTGAAACATAGTTTCTCATTAACTCCCGGTGAGAAAATGTGTGAAAAGAAGCCCCCGAGTCCAGTACCCAGTCGTCAACAGAGTTATGAACTGCAAGTAATAGCGCATCCTGCACTTCTTCAGTTACAGCGTTAGCACTGACGTTCTTCGTCTTCTTAGGATTTTTACAGTTCTTCTTTATGTGATCAGTTTTGCCGCAATTTCAGCAGGTTGCTTGCTGACCGGGCTTTGACTTGCTCTTGCTTCTATGCTTTGATTTCGACCTTCCTCTGTTTGAGTTCCTTTTATGTGATCTCCCTCTGGAATCAACATTCAGTGCTGAACTCAAACCCGAGATCTCGCCAGAATTTTTCCTGCGCACCTCTTCAGCAAGAATTAAGTCACGATTATCATCATATTTAAGTTTGGTTTTATCTGCAGAGTTGCTAACTGCCATCCTCATGGTTTCCCAGCTATTTGGCTATGAAACCAACAATATCAGTGCACGAATCTCATCGTCAAAATCAATTTCAACGGACGATAATTGATTTGTAATAGTGTTGAAATCATTCAAATGT
>NW_018221454.1:1077-1518 GCF_001263595.1 Phalaenopsis equestris
CCAGAACCTTTCGATCCAACAGATTCCAATCAGCCTCTTCCATCTTCTCCGGTCGTTTTTCCCAGTAGTGGAAGATGAAGTTTCTTCCCATAGAGGTAATCCTCTATCTGCATTCTCCAGTATCCAAAATCTGTGCCGTCAAACTTCTCGATCCCTGAAACTTTCACTTCGTCTCCGGCCATCGTTCTTCCTCAGATCCGAACCTGACTCTGATACCAATTGTTATGAAAACGACGGCAAATAAAGCGAAAAATAGATCTAGAAAAATGACACAAGATTTACGTGGTTCGGCAAATTGCCTACGTCCACGGAGCTGCAGAGGACTTTATTAATTTTGAGGATTACACTGTCGAGCGTCTCGATATTACAAGAAAAATTCTCTCCTCTCTCTCTCCTTTCCTCTCTCCTCTCCCTCCTTTTTCTTCTTCCCTTCTCTCTCTC
>NW_018221455.1:0-1080 GCF_001263595.1 Phalaenopsis equestris
TTGCTTTCTCTCTCTCTATGGTTAACTTTCTCTTGGTCTTTCTCATTTCTCTCTCGTTTTCTATCCTTTTCCTCCACTTTCTTCTGTCATCTCTTTCTCTCTTGGCTCGTCCCACTCACTTTGACTCCCCCTCTCTACTGTTCTCTCTGTCGTATTCTCTCTCTCACGCTCTATACCTCTACCTCTCTTCATCTCTCTTTCTATTTCATTCTTACTCATGCATGATCTCTCTATTCTCATGCTTCCTTTTTTTCTCTCATCTCTCTCTCCTCTTCTATCCATCCCTCTCTTCTACTCTCTCCCGCTCTCTCTTTCTCTCTTACTATCTCTCTCACTCTAATGCTCTCCCTCTGTACAATTCTCTCCGTCATATTCTCTCTCTCATGCTCTACACCCTCCCTCCCTTCAACTCTTTATGTATTTCATTCTCTCATGCATGCTCTTTCTCTATTCTCATGCTTTCTCTTTTCTTTCTCTCTCTCCCACTCTCTCTATCTAACTCTTGCCCACCTCCCCCATCTTCCCTACTTCTCTCCTCCCTCCTTTCTTCTCACTCTCCTTACTCTCTCCCTCTTTCTCACACAATCTCTCCTCTCTCTTCACCTTTTTTTGCCTTCTTTATCTCCCCTTCCTTCTCTCCAGCTCCTCTCTCTCTCCTCTCTCTGAGTTTATCCTTCTTTCCCTCCCTTAATACCTCTCTCTCTCTTCTATCTCCTCCCTTTGTCTCTTCTCTCTTTTTTCTTCCTCTCACTCTCCTTCCCACTCTCTTACACTCTCGCTCCCAAACTCACTCTTTCTTACTCTCTCCCTCTCCCATCCACTCTCTCTTCCCCCTTCTCCCTCTTCCTCTCCCATCCACTCTCTCTTCCACCCTTTACCATTTCTACCCTCTTTTCTCTCTCTCTTTTTCTCTCCCTCCCTTCCTTACTCTCTTCCTCCCTTTATCTCTCTATCTCTTCTCTCTCTCACTCAATCTTGTTCTAATTTTATCCCTCTTTCACCCCTCTCTTTCTCTCTCCCCTTTGTTACTTTATTTTACTTTTCTTCTCTCTCTCTCACTATCACACACTCTCGTTTGTC
>NW_018221456.1:0-3798 GCF_001263595.1 Phalaenopsis equestris
AGACCTCAACCAAAAGTGAGGTCAACAATTTCATATTGTATAGACCGTATGGATGTGTTCGTCTAAAGTAGATGCAGGTGTAGGAACAAACCCAAAAAGATTTAGTGAGTTTAGCTCGAGATCTTAAGTTTTTAGTGTGACGGCTTACAGGTTAGGTCAGTTGGGGATGACGAATGGATGTCATCTGATTGCACGTGTATTGGATGGATTGATGAGATTGTGTTGGATGAGTTGAAGGAACGAAAAGGTGGGCTGATAAGGTGGCTACGTGGCTGACAGTTTTGAATAGAGGAGCGTCGCGTGTTAAATTTGACGCACTGTAGGTTGAGGTGGCACTGTGTGGATAAGTAAAAAAATATGGATTTTTTGAGTTTATTTAAATATAAGAACTTTGAAAATCCATATCTTTTCATAGGAAATCATAAAAATAAATTAAAAATACCCACTTGCTCAGTGAACAGAAGAGAATAATGTGGATGAAGAGAATAATGTGGATGAGAATAATGTGGATGAAAAATAATAATTATTTGTTGACTCTTTAATTTTTAATTAATTAAATACTCCATGTCGTATTTAAAATCATTATTACTAAGCATTTCTCACCGTAGCTTGAAATTTTGAGGGTTTGCTCCTTATGTCAGAGGCTATCTTTTTTAACTTTTCCAATGTTAGAGGATATCTCTATGCTTCTAACCCTAAATGTCAAGCCAAGATGGTTGTTTTGGTTTAATTTAATTATATAACATAAAATATCACTTGGAAAATTATGAGATAAATTTTAATAGGTTTCCTGTGGCCAGAGAAGCTTAGGAAAAATATCTCGATGGCTTGAACTATTTTACATTTTTTGTATTTATATAAGTGTGCATCTCTTGTAAAAATTTATGTAAATTAAATACAAATAAAAAATTGACAAAATCAATTCCATATTGTGCGTAAAAATCATGTTAAACCACTGTAAAAATTTAAAAATTATTTGATTAAGTAGAAGCACTAAAGTTAATTTCTTAAGAAAAATTATATTTTTGTACAAAAATAATTATATTAAATTAAATATACTTAGTAAATTATTAAAAGTGGTTTTCAAAGTTCCTTGTGATCAGGAGCGCTTAAGAAAAATAAAAGTTATTTTTGATAAAATACTTGATTTTTAAGCTATAATTTAAGTTAAAAATAATTAAGAATAATGAAAAATTCCAAAAATAGAAAAATATTGAAAAATATTCCTAATGGTTCCCTGATCACTTAGGACTCATTAAAATTTTTTTTCTAATTTTTTGAAGTTAAAAACAAATTTTTAAAAGTCCAAAAATGTATTTTCCTAATTCCTCATTAAAAATAACTATAATAAAAAAATAAAAAAATTTGTAAAAATAAAAAATTTGTTTCTCTAAGTTCTCTGGACTCAGAGAGGTTTAATAAAAATATAAAAAATAATTTTTGTAAATAAAACAAATTTGTAAATCATCAAGATTTGGAAGTTAATCAAAATCAAATGATTTCCAAGTGATGAGCTTAAACTAGGGAGATGATGTTTAACTTATGATTAAGTCCACAATTAATGTTGACCTGAATTCTTTTAATCAAAATCCATATATCCTAAATTAAAATTCTAACGTTTGCTAATCTTTCTCCCATTAGATTTATTAAGGGGCTTGGTAGTGATCTAAAATTGATTTTAAAACTTGTTTAATGGGATTTAGAAGATAACATGATTAATGATTAACACTATTAGCCAAGGTTTAATGATGGGTACAAAAGTCCTTAATGACTGAAACTTGCCTCAGAGGCATTCATGTACATAACTTTTAAGTAAAATATCAACTCATTAATTTTGTACTGATTCTTGGATACTGCTAATATGTGAAGCACAATAATAATTCAGATTATATTTCACTTATATTTCCTTAGTTTGCAACAAAACCAAAATTTTGATCCTGAAGAAAAATAAGAATTTAACTTTTAATTTATATATATCGGGATACTACGCAAGTATATGTATCGTTATCAAGTAATATAGGACTTTTTGATTAAGACCTGAATATCGAACCCACAAGAAAGATTATGCAAAATGCACTTTTTAGAAAGTTTTTATAATTTTAAAAAGATAATTACTTAAACTAATAATGATTTTTGCAGAAATTTAAAATATTTTTGGTATTTTTGATATTTTAACGAAACAGTAACAACTTAAAACGATATCTAAAGTTTTTGTAGAAGAAAAGTACTTTATATGAAAATATCTTTCTTCTTATCATGAATCAGTAATAAGTATAGGAATTTTGTTGTGGAATTATGCAAATTGTGTTGTGTCAAATAGGAGCAATAATAGTCCTTACCCTTACTAGAGATGTTATAAAGAATATTGGCTAATTTAAAGTTTGAATAGTTCTGAAGACCGGCTAGGTAGGGAAGATACTAGCTCTCACTCTAGAGTTCCCTTGATTCCCTCCATATGGGGGCTAACAATCTCGTATCAGAACTTAAAACAATAAGCCAAGTTGGGGGCTTTAACCTGTCACTTTAAAGTCCTCTAACTCTACACCCATCAATGAATATTTCCCAATTTTTTTGCACTCAATCATATGAACTACATTCTCATTCATACAACCTCATGTAATTCTTTCCAATTGTTGACTGAGACAATACAAGCCCGGTTCTTATATGTTCTCAAAATAAATTTTAACATCTAGATTGGCCAAATTAAGAAGTAAATGAAGTGCATGGATTTAAATCAACACAACTTCTTCCAACATTAAAGATCAATACTCTCCACAACTTCCATCCAAAACTTAATTACTTATCATTTTAAGGAGAAAGATAAAGAAAACTACTCAAAATCCATAGAGAAAACAAAACCACACTTTAGTTTAAAAGAAGAAATCATTGTCAAACCAACAATAAGTATCGGTTAAAACCAAAATTACTCTAAACAAACAACAAGTCTTAATTAAAACCAAAAGTAGTCTAAAACAGAAAGATAAAAACTTATCTCAAGTCCTCCACGAAACTCTTAAAGTTCCTTTGAATCTCTTCTCTTTTACAATCACTTAAAACAAAATAAAAAAAAAGAATCCTGAAAATCTCTCCGAACTAACTCCCCAGAGAAGAACCTTTAGAACTTGCCAATATTTTGATGAATCTTTTCTAAGTCCTCTCTTCTTTCTTTTATAGTTTTCCAAGAGGTGCCTTGGGATCTCGTCAAAATATGTCTTGATTCAATATAGTTGCCCAAGAGATGCATCCCATCATGATAATTTTTGTCCATGGTGATTACAACCACCTATTAAGTCAATGGGTGCCTCAAAAACCCCTTCAAAACTTTTGAAAACCGATTTTACTCTTCAAGTAACTCCCACTGGTGCTTAAGTGCAGGGTCTCAGCACTTAGGCGCGGCCTTCTCTGTTTAACCGGCGCTTAAGCGTCGGATCTGGCGCTTAGGCACCAAAACTCTTTTGCACAATTTTTAACTTTTTTGCTCAAAATTTGATTTCCTTTTTCACTCCTTTAAGTATTTTTTCCATTTTTACTTGTATCTGCAAGAAAAACACAAAAATACCTTTCATTAAAGCGTAATATCTCAAAAATAGGTATAAAAATGTGTTTAAAAACACTATATACTTTAGGTGTGTCAAAATCAAAAAATGTTACTTGTCCTCAAGTGACACTTTAATCTTTAAAAACCAAATATGTATGATATGTATATGAGTTTCTTTAGAAATTACTAAAATTTTAGATTTAGAAATATAGTAGTCCAATTTAGAAAAAAGAATTAGTAAATGAGACCAACTTAAAGTT
>NW_018221456.1:4260-9189 GCF_001263595.1 Phalaenopsis equestris
TTACTTAAAATTTTAACTAAATTTTCTTACTCATTTCTAAAATCAAAATTTACTTCCTTAATATAACTTCATATACATAATCAATTTTTCTTTTAAAATCAAATTCACTTGTAGTTCATTTGAGAAAAAAATAAAATTCCAGTTTTGAAAATATTTTTCAACCTCCCAAACTTAAATTTTTTAATAGATTAAACAGTTTAGCATTAGATATATAAGCATGAATGAAAATTTACATAACATGCTAACACAAATTTTTACATCCTAATTATACCAGTATAAAACTAAAGACAGGAGCAAAATTAATTTTGATCAAATTTTCTAATATTTTATTTTAGTTTAACATGTAGAGATTTAAATAGACTTCTAAACAGTGGGTATAAAAGCAAACAACACACTAACATAATAAAAAAAATATAGGGAAGTAGTTTTTGAATTTTAAGTTTAAGATCTAAGCTAGCAAGATTTTCTACTTTATAACAGATATGAAATTAAGTTAAGTTCTAAACTAACTAAATCACTGTACTAAACACAAAACAACAGTTACTAACCTAAAATTTAAAAATAAAATATTAACTACCACAAACGTCATAATAATAATAAAACATAAAAGTCCAGAACACAACATAGTCCAAAACAACAGACAGATTCAAATGTAGCAAGCTCAAATCACATAGTTCATATCATATTACAATCATAAAATGAATCTCTCAGCTCTACTCTTCATCCTCAAAATCACTGCTATACCATTTTTCTACAGGCTCATAATCAGGATACTGAGGATATGGAGGAAATTGCACTCCTAGATCACCTCTAATCAGGCTCTCCAAAGATGTGTGGAATTTTTCTTCATAGTCAGTCTTCCTTTTATTATAACTATTAGTATGATATGCAAAACACTCTAAATTTTGTACCTTATCAGTGGTAAAATTGATATTATCCATCATCTTCTGCAATGACTCATCCTGAGTCTTAGTAGAATCACATCTAGATGTAGAAGCACGTGAAGTAGATGGTCTAGATGAAGATGCAGCAAACGTCTCTAATCCATAGCTCCTGGAAAATCCTCCTCTCCAGCCAAAAATCAAATGCTCATAATAATTCTTCACATTCACCTTTGTGATTGGCTTTAGAGGTAACAGAACTTCCTCCCAACTATCATACTTTACTCCAGCCTGCTCGCACAAAGAAAATATCAAGGAAGTAAATCCCATACCTGCAGTAGTAGCAGCTGTAACATAACTGATGATAGTGTGATAGATCAAAGACCCGATGTTGATGGGCTTTCTCTCCTGAATACAATAATTCAACGTCGCTCTCTCTGGTCACTTCACTGAGATGATTGGTTGGAAGAAGACGAGCAAAAATGAAATAGTGTCAAGCCTTTGAAGGTGCACATAACTTTGAAGCTGGGAAATTTACTATCCTCTCATTAGTAATCTTCAAAAGTCCTCTCCCAATAGTCAAGTATGAAATAATCTCGTCTAACTCCGCTTCCGTAGGACTATAATTTGCATAAAAACACAAAGTCTCCGATAGTAAATGGTAGAACAAGTTGATTACCTCTGGAGTAAAAGGTTTCAACTTCCCTCAAACCATAACTCAATCATCCTCAGCCTCTGGGAGATTTGGATAAAACTCCCTTACAAAAGAAATTACAACAACATTAGAGAAACAACAGAACTATTCCCATTGTCGGTGGACTCCCACGTCTTCTACTTCTCCACCTGGACTCTTAAAACATCGCTCCTGAATCAATTTTCATGACTGTAGAGCGTCACTATATTAATCTTGTACTTTTGAACTAACAAATTTCCGCGAATCAAATGGCTCTTTCCTCTGCTCCTTTTCATTCTTGATGTCATTCTGCAAATTTGATAAATTCCAAAAATAATTATAAAAATCAAGTTTAAATCACTAAACTAAACTTCAAAAAGCACTAACTAAACTTCCCAAGCAATTTCTAAATTTTTGAAATCTTCCAAATGTGCTAAAAATAAATGGTGAAAATCCAAATTTTTTTCATAGAAGTAAAGCTCTTACCTTAAGGAACTTGGATCTAGCAAATCTCACTCGATTCCACCAAGAAATCTCCAAATTTCACTTGCACCAGCCCTCAAAATTGCGAACTTGAGTTGGGGAAGACGATAGGATGCATTGAAAATGGCTTTTTCAGAATTAAAATTCACTTTTAACCGTTAACGAACCGATTTTCGTGAACCGGCGTTTAAGCGTGGGTAAGTGGCGCTTAGGCGCCTGCCTCTTGGGTTGGTCCCACCACCCTTCCGCGGAGCGGCGGCGTGTGCGGCCCATCGCCAGTACACAATTTTTAAAAATTTTAATTGTAAGTAAAATGCACAATTAGCCTAAGTAAACCACCCCAAAATGGTCTTATATCACTTAAATTACTATTTTTATTTCCTATAACTCCCTTCTCTCTCAAAATTCTCCATAATAATTAATTCAATTTGAGACTAAAAATAACACAAATTTTCACAAAAAAAAAAACTTATATTAATTCACAAATAAGTACAAACACATTTAACACTTAGTTCTCTCTTCAAATAGTCTTGGATGAGAAAATTTTCCTAAGTATAAAACACTTAACACACATTTACAATTACCACATAAGTGACAAAAATACTAAATAAAAGACATAAACACTAATACACTTAAAAACATGACTCCAAATACACAATTCCTAACACTTAACTTAATGCCGCTCTTCATTAGAAGAAACAAATTCTTGTCTCTCAGTAGTCTCTCCAGGAATATAGAGTTGATAAAACGGATGGTGGTGAGCTCTAATACTATCATCTTCGATCCACTTTTGCTTATGGAACATCACCTTATCTGATTCCTCTACATAACTGGTATGACTGAATTTCATCTTAAGTTGCCACCCAATATGTTCTAGATGAGCATGCAATTAAAGCACCTTAGTCTTTAATACAAATATATCATTCTCATTCTTATTGATCTTCTCTGATATCCCTTCAATACTAACGACTAAGAAACCGTTATACATCTCCTGTGAACTTTAACTAATGAATTTCTTCCTCATGGATTCTTCCATCTTCTTCAAATTCATCTCCCATGAAGACATTTTCTCTAAATCTCTCTCTTTCTTAGACTTTTAGGGCTAAAAATAATCCGGGGAGAAATTCCTTTACAAACCCCTTCTATTTATAGGCCTAATTCCCCCCTCATAACTTCTAGGCAGGACTAGAAACTGCCAAGACACATTTATGCTAACTAAAATTGTGGTTACACCTTCCAGAAATCGAAATTTGCACAAGTGATTAAATTTCCGCGCTTAAGCGCCGGATCTGGTGCTTTTTGCACCAGTCAACTTAACGTCCAGATTCTCATTCTAACATGTCTAAGTCACCAAATGAAGTTTAACAATCATTACTAATAGATCCAGGTGCTTCATAAATAGATTAAGAGTTCTTAAGAGTTCTTTAAATTGTTCTCATGCTTCATAAATAGATTCCCCTTCAAATTGATTAAAAGATGTAATATCATTTCTAAGCTCCGCAGTTTTTTATGGTGGAAAGTATTTAGCAAGAATTTTATGGTGGAAAGTATTTAGCAAGAAAATTTTGTGTCAAATTACCCCAAGTTCTAATAAATCCAGGTGCTAATGAATTGAACCACATCTTAGCTTTATCCCTCAGTGAGAAAGGAAATAACCTAAGTCTTATGGCATCATCTGAAACACTATCGTATTTAAATGTAGCACACAATTCTAGAAAATTGGTATGATATAAATTTGGATCTTCAGTTGGTGATCCCCAAAACTGATTATTTGATACCATTTGGATAATAACAGGTTTAAGCTCAAATGAATTAGCCACTACAGTAGGTTTTTGAATACTACAATGAAGTTCATCTACAGTAGGGTTGGCATAATTTCTTAAAGGTCTAAACTCTTAATTAATTTCAACATTTTCATTATTTTGGTTTGCCATTTCTGTAATTTTTTTTTATTTTTCAAGATTTTTAAGTTTTTTGGATTTTCTGATTTTTTTCTAATAGTTCTTTCTAATTCAGAATCGTAGGGCACTAGTCCTTCAGAACCTGAACTACGCATACACTAACATAAAATAAAACAAAATAAACTAAAACATACAAAATAGGATATAATATTTAAATTTTAAATAAGACTTTCTAAAAATAAAAATTTACTTAGTTTTCTTCCCCGGCAGCGGCGCCAAAAACTTGATCTCGTACATAATGCTTATGCACAGTATAACAATAGTTCTGATCGTATTTTTCACTTATATTTCCTTATTTTGCAACAAAACCAAAAACCTAATCCTGAAGAAAAATAAGAATTTAACCTTTTAATTTATGATTATAATTTTTAAATATGGGATACTATCTAATTATACGTATCGTTATCAAGTAATATAGGACTTTTTGATTAAGACCTGAATATCGAACCCACAGGGAAGATTATGCAAAATGCACTTTTTAGAAAGTTTTTCTATTTTTAAAAAGATAATTACTTAAACAAAAAAAGATTTTTGTAGGAATTTAAAATATTTATGGTATTTTTGATATTTTAACGAAAAAGTAAAAAGATAACTAAAGTTTTTGTAGAAGAAAAGTATTTAATATGAAAATATCTTTCTTATTATCGTGAATTAGTAATAATTATCATGAATCAGTAATAAGGAATATGAATTTTGTTGTGGAAGTATGCAAATTGTGTTATGCCAAGTAGTAGTAATAATATTCTTTACCCATACTAGAGATACTATAAAGAACATTGGCTAATTTAAAGTTTAAATAATTCTGAAGACTGGCTAGGTAGGGAAGATACTAGCTCTCTCTCTAGAGTTCTCTCGATTCCCTCCATCTGGGGGCTAACATTCTCGTATCAGAACCTAAAACAATAAACCAAGTTGGGGGCTTTAACCTATC